>NW_008752060.1:225689-257402 GCF_000715545.1 Opisthorchis viverrini | reverse complement strand
TCTCGTTTTCTATATCACGAAATTTCGCCACTAAGCTTGAGGAAACATACTACTTATGAGGTTGCTGAAGAGGTACTGAGAGGCATCGATTAGTTTTGCTTTGCTCATCAGTTAGACGTAGTTCCCGAGCAGCTGTCAACCTTGTGTTATACCTGAACCCATACTGGACGGAATTCCCCAACTACCTTTTTTCGAGCATGAGTTTGGTTCTCACGGGAGATGCAACTGAATCCAAACTGAATCACTCGTATGTGATGTTCTTCAACTCAACGTGAGGCACAATCGTTTCCTCAGTTGATACGATTTCCCAGATATCAAAGTGTATTACCTTGGGGAGGTAATATGAGTTTGCTGAAAACTCTTCGACAGCCCACAACCGGTGCCATCTTTTCAGGTTCTCATTGGGTGGGTGCACACTCCGACATCCTATGGACGTCAAATACATTTGAAAACTGAGTGGGCCCTTTGAAACGTTTTGGGGAATCTCATCCGTCAAATGGAACAGATTGGGGTAGATGAAACAGTGAGTCACCAGAGGCATCAGGCGGTCTTTTGACAGTTGGAGAGGAACTCAGCTGGGATTCGGCGCTTAGTATTCGCACAATGGAAGCGAGTTTTCAAAAACTGTGACGTGTCCCTGATGGACTAAAACAATCGAGCAACTGAGTTCAGAGTATAAGTCCAAAAATTTGAGCCCCATTTAGTCATCCCAGAGTCTCAGCGATGCTGGGAAATTATTCCACCAGACTTTTCCGCCAGGGGTATGATCGCTTCAGTGGACAATGAAATTTGATGAGTTGCAAAAATATGAGCGTAGATTAGGATGGTTTTCGGTTTGAGCACATACACAACAAAATGCAACATTTTGGCGCAAAAGATTTTACTCCTTTCGTGGATATTTTGCAGCTGAAACTATTTTGCGGCTAATGGGCCCCCTGGGATTCAGTTTGACCTCCAATCAACGCCGACTTGTTTCGCATGTAGGCGTATTTCACCACGTACGGGGCTCGTTCGAAGCCCGACAGGTCTCCAAGCCATAGTAAACGATTCCAACATAGTCTGTCCATTCATTTCCCACTAAAAGCAATGAACGCATGTTAGAGCGTGACATCATGATTGGGGGAGGCGTAAAGCGACTTCTCTCTCTCTCTCTCCTGTCAGTAAGTTGACAGTGTAAAAAGTTTGAAATTGATTCCTAAATTTCTGGGAACGTTTGTCACCTTCACGTAAGACGCATTTAATTTGAGTGTCGCACCTTTGTGGTGCTCAGATCAACACCTTATCTAGTCAAGGTTTTTAGCATGCTAGAATGTAAGCCTGTCTAGTTGACCAATGACCGTAAAACGGAGATTTAAAAGGAAAAGTACATGTGTACTCTATTTCGAAAGATGATACCATGGGATTTGACAATCGTAGACCGCCGCTGCAAATTCTCCGGGTCGCGTTGCCTCTTTTTATAGATATTTACATAACTCAGTTTGCTTTAGTATTCTTTCAAGCAAACTATTCATCAAAGCGACTTTCGTCATCAAGATAACAGAAAAGTCAAACCGTTAAGTTGGTAGCCCGTTTTTTTCGGATGACGATAAGAACTGCGATTCATTTGGATGCGGGTGACTTCACAGCACAGTTGGCACGAAGCCCAAAACTCGCAGTCATTCATATTCGCAATGCCTAATTCGATATTTCTGTCCACAGTACCGTGCTCAGCTTCGTTGAGCACCATAATCAATCGAACCGCTATAAACGTGCACAGAAATTGTATTCACGGCTTCTTAGAAAAGTACACTGAAGATGGCGAAAGTGCAATCGTCTGTCTGTTGAGAGGAATAGTCCCAGCGGAGCTATACAAGCTTAGGTTAAATTTGTGATATTTGGAATTGCGATGACCAGTTCTCGACTTCCATCCGTAAATTCTGGTGCGCTAAGCAGCAAAACTGTTGAATACGTAGCTGGTGACGCACGTACGCATCAACAAAGCAGTCATCCGAATCGAGAGGTTTCCAACAGACTGCGGTGTACTAATAAACGTATGCACGCGCGAACACATCAAATGTTGAATAGTCCCCGTCAACCAGACAAATGACCTTCCGGATTTGGAACCTTAAATACAAAACACACGGGAAAGCAGAATAGGGAAAATTAATCTTACACTAGAAAATTTTAACCACGGTAAATTTTCCGATATCCAAAGCGGATAGAATTGCCAAGAATGACTTGTTCACTGTCACACGCGATTTTGTCCCCCTCCGGCGACTAGGTGAGTTCATGTCAGTAGTTCTGTTTACAACCAATCCGGATTGAAACATGATAAATGTACTCATCGGATATTGATCGTTATTTTGTGATATTATATCAGAAAAAAGAACGATTAATCTTCACACGCATCGATGGAATTTCGACTGCCCGGAGCTGCGTCGGACTGAACAAGTCTCATAATCTTGTCTCTCCGGTGTACGAAATTAGACGTGAACAAGTACAGCACATGGTGCGCTCCTGCATATTGGTTAGTTTCAAAGAACTGCGCTTGGCTGATACAATTTGCTTTTTCGAACCAGACTTAGTTGTACAACCCCCCTTGCGCTTACAAATTCATATTTGACAGTGCTGTACTTTGATTTGTGGGCCTTAAAGTTAGCGTAGTGAGAGACGACGCGGTTGCCAAATTTCAGACAGTCATAATTCCCTATTTACCACCAGATCTTGTTTCAGCAAAGTGGATTTCAGTGGATTTTTAGAAGATATCGTCATCCTCGACCGCACATAATCAGCCCTGTTCAGCACTAATGCTTCAAGGTCACTCAACCAAAATTTATTTAGAAACCTTTATGTGGAGATGAGAATAAAAGTGGATGGGAATTGGACTTAAGGACAGTCAAACACAAGTGTTCTGAGGTGTCCACATCTCCAGACATTTATTCAGGTGATATGGGTGGAAATCGATTACAGGAACTCCACTAACATGCGCTGGCAGCCATATCCTGCACCGTCTCCAACCAGGAACAGCGGGGATCACATGGTCCACATTCTGGATGATGTGTCACACCGGCAGCGCGCAAAATTCTTGTAATCTATTCCATACCCATCTACCAGGTCAAGATTGGTCACCTCTCTGCCCCGACTACTCTGAATCGGGCAGAGAAAACAGCACTCTCTTCGGCAAACGATGGTTTGGTACTCGCAATACATGGCGTCTGGTGCTGAACACATTCCTCAACGGAAGTCCATGTCGCGCAACCGAAAACTAGTTTTTTTGATTGTGTTACTCAGGTATGCTTCTCATATTTGTCTGTTATAACGCTTTCCAAAGGCAGGCACCTGATTCTTCAGCACTTTTGTCGGGAAGGTCAGACTCCTGAAAACGACCCTAGAATGCCCGAGACCCTCAAACTCCACCAAAATTGCAGTATTTCTTCAGCACTTTTGTCGGGAAGGTCAGACTCCTGAAAACGACCCTAGAATGCCCGAGACCCTCAAAACCAACCAAAATTGCAGTATGGAAGCCGTCAAGCATCCGGAACAGAAAAGCCAGCTTCCGATTGAACACCCAAACAGCCAATCAATGCAGAGATGGCTGGCGATGAGAAGTGTTTAGGCATATCGTAGAAACGACGGCCGACAATGATGAATGTTCCCCCAACACCGATCATCGCACAGCCTGGATCAAAGCCGAACGTGCGCTTTAAATAATGCGAGCCCCTCGATAACTTTTGTACTCGCTAGTTTGCAAGAAAGTCGTTGTGTTCCCTGTTGGCGAGTTTTCTCCTGGCACTAAGGCACTGGAGCGAGAACAGCCTCCTCGTCCGCATTCCACCATATTCTTTGATGTCTTCTTAAGGCTTCCCCCCTTCATGACGGTTGAAACCAGCATTGCCGGTGTATTGCTTTCAGCGATGACACTTTGTGAACAGCAACGAATCACTCAAGCCGAAACGAATACTTTGTGTTGAGTAATAAGATACCACAAATCTTTTCGAATAGGTGGTTTTTAAATCGAGAATTTCATTAGCCTTTGAGCAGATTAGTATTCTTTTTGCAACGGCTTTGTTTGACGCAACAGGATGGTGTTCTCATGGTGACTACAACGGTTTTGTTGAGTGTGAACATCATAAGAATGTACAACTATACAAGGGAAAGAACGAAAGCATGAGTGGTTTTGGACTTTTTATAAATCGTACTTACTTTGAGTAGTACATTTTACAGGAAACAGTGAGAAGTGAAACACCCATTTGCAAATTGACACGTTTTCATTGAGAAATTTCACTTAATATTAGGTTTATAATATAATTTAACTCTGAATGTAACTTGTCAAGACTGTATCGCGCTGTAGTTGGGGGGAAATTCGAAGTGTATATTCACGACGCAACTCACTACTTACGAGGTTGTTGAAAACAGCCTAGGCGGCTGTTTCGTTGGCGACCGTCTGTCAGGCCCGGATCCGGAAACGAAATTAACGGGGTTTAAGTGACCAGATACATAAACCGATGAGCTATCCAACCGGCTTCCGAAACTTTAAAACTTGTGTTAAGCTACGAAAAGTAATCAGATAGCTCGATTATCATTCGAATGAATGTGCGAGAACGTAAGGTTGTAGATCCCTCAACTGAACACTATCAAAAGTGAGTCTAATTCGGTGTTCAGCTGGCAAACACCACTGATGAATGTATTGATCTTAGAACTGCCTGCTTAGCCCCTGAATTGGTGGGATTCCTGATTCCAAATATTTCCATCGGCCTCATAGGCAACAATATGATCATTGAATAGAAGGAGATTCCAAAAGTCCGAAAAAGAGTCACACGAATGTAATCTCCCACTTTATTTTATACTATTGATTAGTTTTTTACGCAATGTATTGTAAAACGCCAATCGACTTCCTCGAACCACAAATCATTGCTCAAATGCCCAAACTATTCCCATGGGAGAGTAGACTGGCTGACAAGTCTGAAATGTTGTTATCCTGAAACACTGCCTTGAATATGTGAGAATAATCCGAAATCACTTCAGAATGTTTCTGGTCATCCACCCATACTTATGTACGGTAGACAGTTTTTGTTGTTTGGAGATCAGGAGAAGAGGTACACGCGGCACCGCGGTACACTCATTGCTGCTTTATTTGTTACCGTTTATTTCAGTGGTAAACCTTGGTACTAAGCGCCAGGATTTGGCTTGAATTCAGCTGACGTCGGAATTAACCGGCCCATTTTTTTCCAGTTCGTCAGAATTACGTCTAACTGCAGGTAAACTGTGAGTGTTAGGCATTTATATGCCTTTTGTACGAACTTAGTTATTGATAGTGATCTTGTATACGGTGAGTGGGCAAGTGATAATTGTCGTCTGGAATAAATTCGAACAACTCTCGTCCCGTAATGTACCTACTCATAAGGTTGCTGAAAATCCGTCGACAGCCCACGACCGGTTTCGCCCTTTTGGGGGCTCATCAGGTAGGCGCAGTCTCCGAGTTTCCGTCAACCTTATGTTCTACTTGAAACCAAATTGCACGAAGTTAGCGAATATATACTCTCATTTGCAAACTAATTAGGTTTTTCGAGAGACTCACCTGGAACCCAGCTGAATCTCTCGTTTGTGATGTTCTCAGACAACCTTATGAGTAGTACATTACAAAGATACACATGTATCGCGCTATCTTGAATATCGTTGCGACTGAAACATGAGGCGGCCTGGTGCAGCACGTTCAGTTACCTGAGAACATCACAAACGGGAGATTCAGCTGGGTTCCAGGTGAGTCTCTCGAGAAACCAAATTAGTTTGCAGATGAGTGTATATTCGCTAGCCCTCGTCCTGCACGTGGTGGTGGCTGAAATTTTAAGACCTTTCATCAGTGACAGACGTATATGCCCCGTAATTCCCTTCTCATATGAGATATCGCGAGTTGAGACAAGTGGACACAAAGATTTCTGCAAGTTTGCATTGCCATATGTGGAGAGCTTCGGATGAAACCGAAAGATTTTGTTTGGTATCCTCCACCTGAAACACTCAGCGTATGACACCTTGAAATCGAATCGTGTGTTCGATGACCGATGAGGTCTTTAAATAGTTATGAACCTTCTGAAGTTCGTCATATGGCCCCTAGCACTCTTTCGAGGTATGTTCGGAACGAAGCGTCGGTTTGTCCTGTCCAGGTAGGCTCCCGAACAACTTTAAATGGCCTGATTGATGGAATGTGTAGCCTGATTTTAGGGACTAAAACTTGACACAATCTTCATATCGAACTCAGCTCTGGGTCTAGAAGCAAGTTGTCTAGTTGTGCTGCTTTGCTTTGGACCGATAAAAAGGAAAACTTCGTTCATTCGGAGAGATATTTTCCAAACTGCACAGAGTGAACATTCTAGTAAGCCTTGGTTCCATCAGCGTGTCATTTGTCGGTTTCTCTCTATCAATGGTGCTCATGACACACCCATTTCAGGCCTTGACTGGTGGTTGGTGTAGTGAACATTGTTCAGGGTTCTACACAACAGTTAAACTCTTTCTTCGATGTATAGAATCGCTAAAGTTATGTTGAACTCATTTAAATGTTTGCTGACACCCTACGGTTTATGTAATTAAAGAGAAAGACTTCCGGTTATCGCTACCAGAGAGAAGCCATCCTGCCAGTTTGAACTTGAAATAAACACATCTCGATGGACCACCCTGTTGAATCTAACTTGACCTTATGATAATTCCCCCATTCATTTGCTTACTCCGCCTATGTACTTTTGATCTCCTGTTGTTTTGCCTACCCGTACCCACCACTCATCTTGCCGCAGAAGCCGACCTTTCCGACACTTGTGTATTGACATGTGTGTCTGTGTGTGAATGTGCGTTGCTGACCTACTTATCCATGTGCATTCATGTCCCGCTTGCTGAGCCTAACTTGACTTGTTTTCTCATGGGTTCCGCGTGATCGCGCGTCCTATGAGAATCACGAGACCGTCGTCGGAAGGAACGACTGCAACCCACGCTACTGGGTCGTCATTCCGCTGGCGTGCGGACGTTGACACTGCACTGTGCAGGTCAGTGACAGACCTGTGAACATCATCATCAATCATCAACGACAGCATGACATCAGTGCTCAACACCAATGCTTCACTGCCGTACAGCCATGACTTATTTGAAAGCCTTATTGTAAAGAAAAGAATAAAGGTGGATGTGGGAGGGACTTAGTGCTAGCTTAACACAATCATTCCGACCTGTGAACGTGTTGACGCCACGAACGTGAACAATTGAGGTTTGTTGTACACATTTGCTTACCCTTTGGGTAAATAGTACCGTAGAATTACGAACCCAATTCTTCCTTTTGATATTCGGGATTGTCGAACCCACACGTCACTCACAGTTCCGTATCGGGAATCTCAACACACCCTGAATTTCAACCAGAAAACCTGTGCATTTCTTCCAGCATCCTCTGCATACCTGACCGGATGCAAAGGAATAGACGGATTTCTCATATGGTTAGGAGGGCTCTTGACAGTCCCCTCACTGTGTGCAGCTTAAGGGAAGGGAGGCTCAATTTGGTAGGGGCGAGATAGCGCAGTGGTTGGAGCGCGAATTGACTGACCTGAAGGTCCGTGGTTCGAACCCGACCTTCGTTTCTCGACTTCCCCTGTCTAGCCTTGGGCAACCTGGCAGTATCCCAGTGCTCGTGCTTCCTTCTAGTGGCATGGCAGTTAGGCACCGGAAGGGTGCCACACCTGAATAATATTTTGACTCCTAATATTTAGCTCCTTGAAGGTCCACCCTTAGAAAGAATCACACCTTGAAGCCCATCCCCAATGAATCCCGTGAGATGGTCTCAATAGAATATCACACGTTCTTTAGGGTCAGTTTGAACGAACCGATCAAAAAACATTGGGGGAGACTATTAGACAATCATACAGGTGTAACGGTGATACCACTGATAGGGAGGCATTCGAGTAGTATGTTTTGTTCTTGTAAATTCGCTTTGTGCCTCTTGAAAAGGGAGATCTGTTGCGGAATTTGTGGAGTCGTTTTGTAGCATTTGTTTGGATTTGAGAAGGGAATGATTAGAGTCAATGAATATCCAGGAAAGTTCAAGAAGTCGCGTTCAGGAGAAGATGGATGTCTAGTTTTTGTAAATAAGATGCAAATGAGAGTTTTACTTCCCTGTCCAATAGTCTGTAACTGGTCAGTTGGCATTTTCCAATAAATAACTCCGTAGCGAAGACCTTCTTCTCTTCACAGGTAGTCTTTCCCAAAGAACTCGAGGCAGTTCGGTGGTTAGGGTGCGAACTTACTGGTCGGGAGTTCCGTCGTACGAATCTAACCTCGTCATCTCAGTTGCTTCTGTTCAGGTTTTGGCAACCTGGCAGTATCTAAGGTCTCTCTTGGTTGACGTGGCACCCAGATACTAAAGCTGTGCTATGGCTGAATGAGTAATAGTATTATTGTAATTATTCTTAGTACTTAATCCTACGAGGTATCCCATCCCAATGATGATTTTCCCGATATGACATTGTATGGCTTCAATCAGGTAAACGAAACGCCAAGTTTTACCTTCGCGAATAAAGTTATTTCCTCACAATACCGGCAAAGACATCCTATTGTGTGCTCTCTGTGAAGAAATCCATATTCACCGGAAATTACTTTTTCCTAATGTATTTAGAAACGTTTGTTCTTCAAGAAAGACAAGACGCTGTACTGGTTAGTTGATTGGCCTATCAGAGGACACCTCTGAGAAAAGTCCTGGTGTAACGGTGATACTACTGATGGGAAGGCATGCGAGTAGTATGTTTCTCGTAAATCCGCCCCGCGTCTCCTGAAAAGTAGGATCCATTACGAAATTTGTGGATTCGCTTTGTAGCATTTGCTTGCAATTGAGCAACAGTCAATGAATATCCAGGAAAGTTCAGGAAGACGCGTTCAAGGAGAAGATGGATATTCAGTTTTCGTAAACAAGATGCATATGGGAGTGTTGCTCCCCTGTTCAGCGGTCTGTAACTGTTCAGCTTGCATTTTCTAATGGGTTACTCCGCAGCGAAGGCCTTCTTTCTTTCACTGGTAGTGGTCCGGAACTATTTTAACCAGTTTTGCTCCACAAATCTTACAGCAGTGACGAACATGTTCTCCACTGGGAGGTTCTTTACCGCAAAAATGCACTTTCCGGACAGAATTATAGCGATCTATTCCGACAGATGGCCTGTGTTTAGCGTGGCCCACACGGGCGGTACACTAAGTACGTCTCAGCGGATCATTTTTACATTGGAAGATGGAACTACAACCATTTACACACCAGTTTGGTTTTTTACGGGATACTGCATCTACCTGATGAGCCCTGTAATGGCTGGAACCACCAGACTTCGGTAGCCGGTTTATGAGCTGAGTGACCCCAGGAAGAACAAAACTGGTCGTGGGCTGCCCAAGGGTTTTCAGCAACCCGTAAAGTAGTTTGTTTCAATAAAACATACTGTAATTTCTTGAATATGTTGCAAATTGAAAAAGAAATGAGGTGAACTTTGCGCAGCACACTCAGTTGAAGAATATCACAAAGTGCGAGATTCATTCGGAATTCCGCTGAGTCACCATGTGGAATGAAATTGTTTCGCAAGCAGATCTTGCAAATTTTTAGACACATCATTTGTGGTGCCAATGAATGGCCTCACAAACTTGTCAGTGGGTCAGGAAGGTCAGCTTCCTGAAAGCAAGCACTGAGTGCCCAAAATTTGTCGAAGGTCTCAGCTTCGCTAGATGTTGACCAGATAGAAAACACCCCCTCAACATGCAGCGCGTCACAGCCTTGTATCAAACCCAGACAGCGCGAGTCAGCGTTGATCACAGCCTCGTACCAAAGCCAGACCGTGTGCGTCAGCACTGGACCAAGTTTAGAGAGTGTCCTTTCAATAAATAGCTTGAGACCGTTGTACTTTTGCACTTGCACGCACTCTCGCTCTCGCTTGTTCAGAATAAAGCAGCCGTGTCCCCTTCTGTGAGACTTCAGCAATAAGGCGCTGGAGCGGCAGCAGATTCCACAGATCGGCAACTCAGCAGATATAACAGTGGGAAACCTTTTTAAAAAACCTTAATATTCCCTTCGAAATGTTGAATATTTGTGAACCTATGAGAGCGACAGTGTTCACTGGAGTGGCTTTCTTCAAGAGTGTTCGCTGGGTCAAAGGTAGGTTCAACATTATATTGGGAAATCGCACTATCCATAAGGTCGCTGAAACCTCTTCAGTAGCCCAATACCTTGCTTCGTCTTTGTTGGAGCTCATTAGGATGGCGCAGAGGCCACGTTTTTACAATCCGTGTGTTCCACTTGAACACGTAATTTTATCTAACTGACAAAGCCCCTTTGTTGCGAATTCCGTTGGTATCAACAAGAGACTCCTCTGTGCTGCATGTGGATTGCGTCACATTTAATTGACATGATATTAGACGAACCGCAGTAAATTGAAAGAAAAATCGCAAACGGCTGACTCACCTGAGTCGCTCGTTAGCATCAGTTTATTTTTAACTAAATGTAATTCGTTGGTTAGTTAGGTGCAATTACGGCGCTCAAGTAGATGGACGAAACCAGCTGTTGAACACTTTACGGACACATGAGTACTACTGTATATTTAATATCGTACCAGATGAAACTTGAGCCGCCGACTGCCCAGCACATTCAGCTGAGCGACAACATAGACGAGATATTCAGTTCAGTCTCCCGGCTTAATTTACAAATGAGTTCTTGTCTTCAACGTTGTTCACGATTAGCATTGATTGTCTGGCTCCGAATAGATCAAGTTACTCAGGTTCCGTAAGTGCTTGATGGTTTCATGACGTTTCACCGACACGCAACTGACTGCAGAAAATTATGTAAGTTGTCTTTCTTCATCTTTACGCTTCTTGACGGAGGAATATCTTAGTAGAGGACTAGGCAGGACATTAAACCTGAAGATTTTTTGTCAGTGGGGCAGTAAAAATTTTCTTTGGATCGATGAATCATTGTAGCTAATTTTCTGCCGCACAAATCACTTTTTCTACGAAGGGACAATATTCGAAAACTTTACTTCCATATGACAAAAAGTTCTTTTGTCATGACGTTCCACTGCAAAACAACGTTCGTGAAAACAGATAGGTCGGTACGGTATTCTACTCGTCTGTCAAAACGCGTACCCTACGAATTCTTTTTAAGCCATCCATATAGTTTATTTTCCGACAAATTCACGTACATTTTAGCTAGCCTTTTACCCTACTGTATTCAAACTTTGGTTAATCGGTAAAACAATACGTGCCAAAGTGTGTTTCAACCCTCCGTCTCTCTCTTGGCATACTGGTAGGTGGTAGCTATTTTTGCCTCTCAGAACAAGCGCACATTACAAGTTACCATTGGTGTTCAGAATCTTGGGAGACAAGTTGAAAAACAGTTGACTTCCAGTCATTTTTCCGCTTGCTATGGTTTGTAATGAATCCAAACGCGAGGCTCATGACCTGCCTGTAAACTTGCTAATCCCGTGTAGGCTGGTCTCATGAACGTTGATTACGTTATCTAGAATTCTATCCGAACGACACGAGTCAAACAAAATCACAATCGATATTTTTAAAAAGCCAACAGACATGCTGAACTCTACTCAGGCTAGCGGCAAAGTCTGCTCAGAAGTGAAAACAAGTCACAAGCTGCGTCAGCTATCCATCTGAGATTTCGTCACTTGAGCGGACAGTCACATGATGTGGTGTGCGTGGATGAGGGGGGCGTGAGGCTGTATGATCATTATGTCAGGGTTAATCACACCGCTGATTGATCGCTAGACGTCGAACAGCCTTGTCATCAGCTGCTGACATGGTAGTAGGGGATAAGGAATTTTCCGGATATTGGTAAGGGATGCATTACTGATCAGTTTTGACAAGAATGAAAGGGATGTATTTGCTTTCTGGCTTTTCTGTATAGATTAACTTCACTCAGATGGTGAAGTCAATTGGAATGTCAAAATCCCACTGAACCGCCATCAAACTACAAACTAAACAAATAAGAAACTCAATGAGCATTGACATTAATGGGCGTAGCACAACTTTAAGGACCAACCAAATTCGGTTTGCCGGATTTCAACCAGACGAGCTGACTAAGCGGGACAACGTTAACTGCAAACAAAATGTGTATTGCTGTCTAAATACTCTTCAAATAAAGTTCAGTCCGCATACCTCCGATTTTCTGGACGAAGTTTGGATCAACAGCGCTGACTGAGCTAACTGTTGTCGACTTTGCTGTGGAATAGGGATACTGTCTTGTCCGTGTAGGCCTTCGGCAGACAGAGCAAAGCTTAGTACCGTCGGTAGTCCGGGTGATGAAAGCAGCGGAGATGGCGATTTAGTTTCCGACCGCGAAAGAAATGCTTCAATGGAGTGCGTGTTGAAAACTGGAAGTGTGTTCAGCCTGTTCGCTATCTCTTACCGCGAGTAAACTTGTAAAGGGTGCTTTCCTGCCGTTTGCTCAGATTTCGATTGAAACGTACGCGTCAGTGTGCATCCCGAAGGACGTCCCATAGCGAAACCATCCATTTCTCATCACTTTGGTTCATGCTGACGCCTCAAACCCCAACTTTATTCGATTGTTTGAAATACAGACTCGTTTTTCACCAATTCATAATAGTATCACTTGCGCACCAGATTGAATTTGTCGATCACTGTCATATTGTTGTTTGTTGATCGCGGTCCCGATTGTATGAGAAGTTTCTGGAAAATCTGAGGAATGCGCAACCGGTTGTTGCTTCGCCGGCCGTTTTGTGAATAACCTTTCTCATCTTCAAATGAAAGCATAACTTGTGCTAAACTTTGAAATCCAGCCTCGGGGAACTGACCTCGGCGTTGCGCAGACAGAGTTCGAATACTTGGTTGACCAACTCGTGAAAGTGGGCCCTACGTCCTCCGAGAATGATAGCCGATTTTAGGCCGAACTAAGTGATCTCGGTAAACACTTGCGTTTAAAACCGGTAAACCAAATATACACCTTGTCTAACGGAAACATAAGAGCATCACGTGAGCTGAAGAAGATCTAGGATATCGCAATCCCTAGACCAGACAAAAGATCCTTCCAAACAAAGTGGATTATGGGTTCAATCTCAACAAGAATTCAGCCGATATGTCCTAATGTCTAGCGGACAAACAGCACGGCGATGTATGGTTGGTGAAAAACCAAGTGGTTCGTGAATTACTTATTTTCTTTTAGCTACGACCAGTTCGTCTTATCATCAGTTAACCAATTGCCTGGTAGATACTCTAACTCTGTGGGAACAGGTCTCACCGTGCACTGCGTGGAACGTGCCCATGAACCCTTATCCTGCCTACATTATCTTGATGTCTCTCGGAGATACCACTCTCTCAGTTACGGTGTGGGAACAGGTCTCACCGTGCACTGCGTTGAACATACCCATGAACCCTTATCCTGCCTACATTTTCTTGATGTCTCTCGGAGATAGCACTCTCTCAGTTACGATGGTGATTGTGCGACTACCTAGGCACTCATCGGGGTCTGTTTGATCTACTCAAACCTATTCTTAAATACCTTACTCTACTGTGCACGGGGAATGTCAAATTTTATTTTCAAGACCCAGTTACAAACAAATTGGTGAAGTCCCCATGGAGGGTCATTTGGGATCTACACTGACACATTCATGTATGATGAGGCTTGAGCGACTGCCGGGAGAGCGAATAAAATAGTTACCTTTGCTTAAGTGATATGTAAACAAAATATAGAGAACAGACGGAACGCACGCTTTCGACTTTCAAATTGTTCACTGCCTCTGATTCTTTGCTTGGAAAGACGTCAAAGACGTCAAAACAGATCAACAGCCACCTGATCAATTACCCGAGCTACCAATATTCCAACACATTACCAACAAGCAACTCAGCTTTACTCGCAATTCTGTGGCACAAAAACGGAGAATAAAAGGACATAAAAAGTGCGGAATGGAGCCAATCGTACGGTGGGTCAAACAAGTCCAAGACAAGGTGATACCTTGATTCAGGGTGCAAACAAAGTGGGTCGAAATTAAGTATCAATATGGCTTCACTAAACCGGAGTTTTGATTCCTTGGCGAAACGTTCTGGCATTCTATGGCACAAGAAAATCTCAAAAATAATTTGATGGGAATCAAAGACGGCATCGGTGTCTACTTTGGGTGTCCCACGAAATACTGGGGTCACCATTACGGTACATTGAGTCGTATTCGAACTTTTGTCTCCAGAAGTTCATCATTCATCACCACCATTCACTGCTTGGACGTTTTGACACGAAGAAGACACTCGTTCACTTACAACACACGCCAGGTGAGTCCAAATGCAAAAGTGAAGCATGGTTTTCAAGTTGTTGGACGAGATGACTCAAATGGTTCGTGCGCAGATTCACTGATCGGAAGGTCCGTGGTTCGAACCCGACCTCTGGCTCTCGTCTTCCCCTGTCTAGGCTTGGGCAACCTAGCATTAGCCCATCCCTCATGCTTCCTTCGAGCAGCTTAGCAGCTAGGTACCGAAAGGATGTTGCAGGTAAACGAATGTATATATNATTGTATATTCTTGTAAATTTTTGATTATGCTCAGGCGAAAAAGAAAGCCTTGATCCCTCGGTGATAGAAAACGCTACTGAATTTTCAAAGCCCATCATCGAATGACGTAGGCATCGTTAATAGCCGGAAGTGTTGGAGAAAAAACGGACACATTTGTGATCGGTCGATTCGTGAAAAAAACCAGCTATGAATGTTTGAATATTCTTCACACATATTTACATCGTCCACAGGGGATTCACGTGCAACGTTGGAGCGCCGGGGAGAGAATTCCAACGTGCATCATTTTCAACTGAGAGGTGTGAAGTACCAACCAGAATTTGTAAAGGAGGATAGCGGTGAAAAATGCGAATTCGCAAATGTCTTCTGATGCGTTCATCACCCTGAGCCAATGACTTCAGACATCACCAGCACAAACCAGAACACCAGAGGTTTGAAAGGTTCTGGTTGGAGGAGGCGCCTAGTCAATAAATCAGGGTACCAAATTCACGAAAAGCGCTGTCAACCAACTAACCAATCACGTTAAGAGAAAACGGATAGCTTTCAAATGCCATATAAACGCACGCAGGCAATAAAGAGAGAACCAACCAACTGCGTACTGATGATTTTCTCCTCGAATGGAGACGAAACTTTTGCAAGTCGATTGCCAAGCTCGGCGAACGGATCAACAGCCAGTCCTTAACAAGTGTTAGAACCAGGTTGTAGTTCTAAACTGTCACAGGCTTGCCGAGTCCATTGATTAGTCATCTGACAAAGGCGTGTATAAAAAAGCCGCGCCAACCTTGCTTAAAAAGACAACAGTAGAACTCTCTCTCTCTCTCTCTCTCTCTCTCTCTTAATGAAGTCTGAGTTCGGATGACTGTCTTCTGAGCCCGTCACTGTTATGTGACAGAATGATACAGGCCGAAAAAGCTAAGAGGCGCGGTATAGGCTAAACGGATCACTTCCAGATAAGCCCCGCCAAAAATTAACTCCCGCCATCCAAAAAAGATTAGAAAAAGGGGAGATGAAATTTGTACTTTCAGTTTTTATTGAGCAGGGTGAAATTGGGACATGTCAATGATAATCCACATTAAAAAGTTCGTTTTTCGGCACCTTTACCTCCAAACGAACTCACACAAGTAGCTGTCCCTCAAGGATCGGTGTGTGCCGCATTGGCGTTTATTTTGCATCTTGTAGACGTGCCAAAGAGATTCGATGGTTTGTGTGTGAGCACCAGTCGCTGGATCGACAAAGTTTTCGGTATGACTAACCGTTTCATGATTATAATTCATGTCAATCATCGTTTCAATTCCTTACTATGATATCCACATATCGGAGTTGATGATTGAGCCGGAAGCGATGCACGCCTGGATTGTGTCCATCAAAGTGGTCGCAGTTCTATCTGGCACTGTATACATGAGTACCTCTTTAGTTTCCCGGCCGATCTCTCCGAAAACGTATTGGTGTCTCCTTGTCAGAACGAGAGTTGAAAGCGTCAGAAAGTTTATTTAAGGTTTTACGTCCGAAAGGAGAAAAGTTTTGCACAAAGTGAGCCTAGATGCGGATAAGGAATTGTTTTCGTCAAAAATAGGTTGAAGTTGACTAAAAAAGGCGGGGCTTAACTTTTTGCGCATGCATGTTTTGCACTAGTGGTCGTGCTTATCTGGAAATGATCCGATTAAGCTTTAAAATGGTTCCATCTGAGATTCACCAGTGTCGAATCCGAGAAATCAGAGTGTAATCTCTCCTAAGTCTGAGACTTATGCAACCTTTCAACGTGATTTCACGGAACTACAAAACACACTGATAAGCGGAAAACCCTAAGGATTGTAGGGAAAATACTTGTCTTCTGGTAACTATCGGAGTTACTCACATTGTGCTGTCGTGTTCAAGTGGACACTTACCACTTTGCATGTGGAAATGTCACAGGGAACTAACCACATTAGGTGAAGTTAAGTGCATATCGACCTTGGGGACGAATTCGACCGCACAAATCCACTAGAGTTGTTCTTCATTGACATTGCAGCTTCCGTCAGCAAAGCACGAAGTACTTTCATAACGTAACAGAGGAGTGCACTCAACATTCAATTAGGTGGCTCAATTTGTCATTTTCGTTTTACCGAAGTGGATGTTCACGAAGAGCTGAGGTTTTACTCGTTTGGTGGGAAATGACTCCAAAACCGGAGCATATAATTCGTCCGATGAGAACCGAATATCATCCCTAGAACACAAATTGACTAGATATGTGGGCCATGCTTGGTCACATGACTCACCCTGATGACAAATATATTCCAATCATGACCACTGCATTGGATTCTTTCTCGCGAGGTCCAGAAGTGACCACCTTTCGTGCCACTGTTTCGCTGGCCGCAGGAACTGTCCACATTTCTGTCAAATCGATCTGATGCGGAAAAGTATACCGGTTACGCAGGGATTACAGCGTTCTCTGCTGGGTATTCAATCACTGAAGGTGAAATTACCCTTTCGCGTATTAACTGGCGAGTTGAACGATTTTCCTTTGGAAAGGTACCCAAACAAACCTACAAGGTAGGTACTGTTTTCCTTTAAATAGTTCTCAAAGACACCCAAACTTAACACCTCATCTAAGATTTTGTTGGCTAACTTTGTTCATGATGAACGGTGCAGATCTTCTGGGACTTGTGAGTTATGGGGAATGACGTGATCATTTTTCAGGCGCTGTTAAAAGATGCATGTGTGGCTCGTCTTTGAAGGATCTATACTACGATGTAACCAGAGTATGACTTCTGGGAGTCCACCCAAAATGCAGGAACCCTTCACCGAAGGATCTTGCGTGTATTGGTTTCCCACGGGAGACTAATACTAACTACGACACTCAACGTTCCATGCCATCTTCCTTTTCTTACTATGTTTAAACCAGGCCGGTTAGCAGATAACCAGACTTGAACTCTCAGGATTAAGATTCGAAGGAGTTCCGAAGGATTCTCCTGGAACCTGAAGTTCTTACCCGGAACAGATGCTACATGTATAGGCATTTCCTGTAGACTACCTCTTCTTGGGCCCAATATATAGTCATACCAGTAATCAGCGTTAGGCGTCTAGTACATGTATACTACTGATGAAGCCTGCGAGTAGCATATGGTCTAGAATCCAAGCTCTGGTTTGCTGATTGAAGGTTAGTACGGAAATCATGAAAACGCTTTGGAGTGTTCGCTTGCCACTGTTTCACAGTCGATGAAGGTTCAGGAAGGTTCAAGAGCACGCTTGAGAATGTTCACTTTTCAAAAACTCCATGAATATGCGATTTCTAATTTCCTGCCTAAAGCCTTGTAACTGCTTTGTTCGTGATGGCTAATAAATGGCTTTGCAGACGTCTTTTCTCCTTTCACCAGTAATCAGTGTAACAAAGGCTTTCCGATCGACTTCAACTTTCAGGTCTTGTGCAGAAACACTTTATCCAGCAGTTATTCATTCTGCGTTATCTAGCTTACCACAGCTGGAGAATGAAATGTACGTACCTCAGAACTCTTACATGAACGCCATGTTTTCCTCTTCAAGTATCGAGAATGCCAAACATACTTTGTTTGTCAAGCGACCCACTTATTACCTACGTGATCTTGGAGCCAATCTGAGGGAACAAGGAGTAAAACAAACACATTTCAGGCTATTAGAAAGAAGGACTTTTAAAAATTCCAGCACGCGACAGTTTTTGTTGTGACTTTCTCCAAGGCCAGGCACTAAGCGTTGCAATTCATCGAAAACGCCAGATACACCATTGTCAGGGCGCAACGTACTACTCATTGGGTTGCTGAAAACTTTTCGACAAAAGTCTCTGACAAAACAGTCTCCAATTGAGAACTGCATTTTACGAAATTAAACAAAGAAACTATGACCACAAACAAATTTCTGGCCTGTTGTGATTTCACCTCCTTCTCAGACCGACTAAATTCCCAATTGCCTATCGAAGACCGACAAGATAAAGGCTAGTGTCGGTACACTGCTCCAAAAAATGTATCCGACAGTAGACCGGATGTGAACATTTACTGGATATTCGAAAAAAAGACATAATAAATCATAACGTGTTAGTTTCTGTTGTTGAACGGGCGTCCATTCGGTGTTGCTTATGGGGGGGGGAGGGAGGGGGGGGGTGGCAGCGCAACCCGTAAACCAATGTCTGCTATATACTGTAGTCCAGATTCAGACGAAAGCGATGTTTCACTTCCGGACCGCCCAAGAGCTTCCACCGTGCCGATCGGGCAATTATAGGAACAAAATTAATGAAGCGTGTACTCACCGAAAGAGTGAAAACAGATCAGACAAAGGTCAAACCCTCATGTGTACGCGAATTTGGTTTTGACGGGAGACTCAAATGGACTCATCATTTCATACAATTTCGTCTGCTAAAATATTTGTAAAATGGAACTTAGTGAAACAAAATACTGTGGATTTATCGTATGTACAGTGTCACTCTCAGGCTGTCTTGGTTGTATTGATCGGTCACATTGCAGTTTAGTTCCATACGAACCATGTGAGCAGCCCTGCGTTTTGTTTAAGTCTACTCACCTTAGACGTATTGTAGCAGACGAGATTGTACGAAACGAATTCATCCGGCATCGTTAAAACTATTTCGAGTGATCATGTAAGGAAACTAAGATAATTATACCTGTCCTAAGCACCAATATACTGGAGGATACAGAATAGTACCCGAAACGTTCAGACTCACGCTCTGGCAACAAGCCATCAAAATGCATGTCCAATGAATGGAAGAGTGCTACAAGGCTGCAATTCTAGTTCCATTTTTGGTTCAAATAGAACAAAAGGTTGACGAAAACTCGGGAACTGCGCCTACCTGATGAGCCCAAAGCACAAGGGCGAAACCGGTCTTGGGCTGTCGAAGAGTTTTCAGCGAACTTGTGAGTAGTTTCCTTTATGAAAATATACTGCAACATCTCGAATATCGTGCCGACTGAAACATGAGACGGCCAACGAGCAGCATATTCAGTTGAGGTACATCATAAACGAGAGATTCTGTGGAGTCTCCCATGAAAACCAAATTGATTTGCAAATGAGTGTATTTGTTGAAATCAATCCAATTTGGGTTCAAGTAGAACATAAGTTTGACGGAAACTCAGGGACTGCGCCTACCTGATGAGCCCAAAGCAGAAGGGCGAAACCGGTGGTGGGCTGTTGAAGACTTTTCAGCAACCTTGTGAGTAGTTTTCTTTATGAAAATTCTGGTTCCTGTTTTGACTTCCCAAAATGCGGTCTGCTACGGTCAAATGTAGTTGGCACCGGAGCGCCCAGACGAATGGCGAACAAAAACGTGCGCACTACTGAAATTCGTCTCAGTAGTAGATCTATTTTCACATCAGTCTTCATTCAACATCTTTCCAACATAAAATTCTATTTCAATGCAGCACTTAATTATAGGGAGCTTTTCTTTTCCTCTTAACCCCCGAGCAACGTACTGGTCCCTCGTTTCTAGTTGTGCAGGTACTCAACGAGGCTCGCGCCACATGTTTTTTAATACACCTGTATCGACTATGTTGTTTTCCACCAATTCACTGGCTTCGAAAATGTGTGTGTGCCACCACCACAGATTTCATGCAGACAACGGATGAATTCTTCTTTGATTTTGTGTGTTACATCAGTCAGAATCTTTTCATCCCTTTATCAGGTGGCCTCATAGTGATTCGCCTCAAACCTTTTCAGCTTCTGGATCCCTCGAATGAAGTCCAACTGATTCTCTTGAATTAGTGCCACTCCAAAATTTGTAAACCCTTGTGAGTACCAAGTGATCCATGTACTTTTGGCTGTCATCACGTACTCCGATTTTAAAGGCCCTTTTCCTGTCGTGACAATATTATCCTGTTGAACGCACACCATACAGAAAGCGGAGCACTGAACTTGGGTTTCGTTCCTATTAGAGCTCATCAGCAGCGCACATCTTTGGCCACGTCGGGGGTTGTATTCTGAACATCTGGCATACGAGGCGAGCATGATTCCACTGCGCCACCAGCGCAAGGTCACATCGGAAAGGTTAACTGTGTTCACGACTGAGCAATACGATTGGTTTACCTCGAAATTGCCCCAATGTTATCGGCTGGTCAATCTGGCTGTCCAGTCCTCCCAGTTAGGTAGCACCACAGATCCTTGAGACGTGCTAGACAAGGTGTGATTAGTCCTAGTTGGCTTCGGGGTCCATAGAATGTACACAATCTTTGTTCGTGTTTGAGTTTCCCGGACCACACCAGTCGGTGCAGCGCGCTGGCGGTTTTGGCTATACCCAAATCCTGCTACAGATGGTCCCGACCAACTCAACCGAGTAGGTCGAGAATCCTGTCCCTTATTGTGCGATGTCTGCTAATCTTCCGGGCATCGTTCCGGGTCCTCTGTGGCTTATCCCACAACCTCAGTGAGTAGCGACCAGATACCAAACCGACACACGCGTTCATGGCGTAGAGTAAACACACCGTAGCCTCTGAGATGTGTCCACACTTACAGGTTGAGCGCTTGCCCACTAGCCTTAGGCTTCTGTTCGATGTGGCGCGCCTCAAGAGTCACTGCCCCATTTATCGATTACCACGGCATGCTCCCCCGGACAGCCAGTCAATATACACACAACTGTAGGTCTTACTAAGGTTCAGCTGTCCTGACAACCCTTTTTGGGTTGATGAGTTCGCACGTCCACCACTAGACGATCTAGCACATGATCACGCGGTAGCACATATAAGGACGGTGTGTGACATATCGATTGAGGTCAGAGGGCTGAGGATGTTGTAGAAGCAGGTGGATGATCCTCATTAATCGATTAGTGGAAATTAGACGTCTAGTCCTAATCACGTGGTACATCCCCGTACTTTTCTCCGCGAAAATGTAGATATTTTGTTTTCAGAGCATTGCATCGCAGACACAGAAACTTGAAGGACTTGAGTCCAGACAACTTTTTCCAAATACTTGATTTTTTGTGCGTGTGTTAGGCCTAGTAATTAGCTGAGAGATGAGGGGATACGCTAACATCCCGTCACAGTACATGACACTTTGTGTGCGTCTTCCTCTCCATCTGTACCTGACAGGTAAGTCGGGAAAAATAGATTGAATTATGACTCTCTCAACTTGTGAACGAAAGTGTCCCGTGCCCACTCAGTTCCTCATCGAGCAACGTGGACTGAATACAATTAACGAACAGCAATCTTCAGTCCTACTTGACACGAAAATCAATAGTAAGATAAACGATCATCATAAAAAAAGATTGAGCCGGGATTCAGTTCAGCCTTCCATTATCATCAAATTAAGTTGTAAATGGGTGTATTTCGTCATTCGCGCTGTTCAAGTCGAAAATAAGAGTGACGCAAAAGAGGGGATCGCACCCACCTGGTGACACTCAAGAATGGCGAAGCCGTTGGTGGACTATCGACCATTCAGTGACCGTAAAAGTAGTGTTATTATATGAACACCGTGCGTTTTGACTTCATACGAATAACCAGTGTATAGACTGAAATTAGTATTCTTTTGTCCGGAAGCGCTTGTAATGTGATGCTGAGGTTTCATCCGAAACTGAAGTATTTTTCGGGTGTTAGCGTAGAACAGAACGACCAGATTGATCGTCTACCATTTAGCATCACTGATATCAGTTTTCTGCACCAATTCAGCGCATTCGTGCCACAGGCGTACGGTTGACCTGTCATGCAGGCGACCAATCATACTTCTACCCGCTCTGTGCCGACCTTGCTAAGTGACAGACCAATCATACTTCTACCCGCTCTGTGCCTCCGACCTTGCTAAGTGACCTTGTCGGTCTGACATTTTCTAGCCTTCTGATTGGCTTTTCGTTGCCCGTACGTGAGGTTGTATAGATGGCCGTTGAGTACCATTCTGGTTTAGCCAGTGCAGGCCGACGACAGTTAGATTTCCGCAGCACCAACACCAACCGAAAATGCGATCGATCGGCTTCAGTCATATGACTGATTCGCGTGCATCAATTTTCGGTATCAATAGCTGGGAAGGTTGCTGCAGTGCTAATAGACTTTGGAAGGAGCGTTCGCAAGAGTGCTGTTGAAGTTCCGAAGAGGATGTTTGAGTTACACGTAGGTCTGACGATGTCGAATATGAAAAGGAAGAAAGTCTATATTATTATTTTCACATAAGTGAACAAAATTACACAACAAGCTTCATTTGTCCAAGTTCGGGGCATCGACAAGCGCGCAAGTCTTTCAGTGACGGGGGCAGCGCACCGTCAAAGTTTACACACCGGAAAGCGATGGTGTGGGCCGCGGATAACCCTTCAGAGGACACCCTCGTGATTCTGATTGGTAATGCAATCTCGCGGACGTGAGGACAGTACTGGTCGGAGTGGGCTCAGCAAGCGCAGAACGAACGAGTGAGGGTTAGTGCTTCGGTGACGTAGCATATCAGTCGGACGGGGTGGTGAGTGGCTGTTGCAGAGGCCATGACGTACCAAAACGCGTGAAGGTCGATAAGCATACCGGAGTCGCGTCAGGTTCAGTAAACACTGTGTAATGTGTCTAACTTGATTTTATGGTAATTCCCCCCATTCATTTACTCACTCTGCTACTATTTGTTTTGATTTTCTGTATCTGCCACTCACCTTGCTGTCCGACACTTGTTTATTAGCGTATGCGTCTGTGAGCAAATATGTGCAGCTGACCTACCGATCAATGCGCGTTAGTGTCCCGCTTGCTGACACTGCATTGACTTGTTCCCTCATGAGTTCCGTGTGACCGCAATAAGGATCACGACACTCATCGGGAAGGACGACCGCAACCCACGTTACTGAGCCATCATTCCGCTCGCCGTTGTTTGGTGTGCGGACGTGGAACATGCGCTGTGCCGGTCAGTGACAGATCTGTGAAATTGTTGACGCCACGAACGTGGATAATTGAGGTATAAACTTGTTTACCCTTGTGCAATAGTACCGTAGAATTTCGAGCCCAACTCGGGATTGTCGGACCTACGCGTCACTCAAAGTTCCTTGATAGGAACCTGTTGCTGACACTCTTTGAAGGGGCGTAGTGATAAGACATTGTCCAGGTCCATTCAATAATGTAGAGATCTGATTTACGCGGCGTATGAACTTGCAGGGATGTTACAGTGCATTTTTTTATCACGAGAGCAGCCCACTGATGAGTGAAACTCACGGAATCAATACGGTTTTTACAAGACCTAGTAAAGCTTTGTGTTCATTTCTGTGTGAACCTTACAGTAGGCAGTGAGTTGTTTTCATCTCTGTCAAGCACTGAAGCTGCGTTCGTCTACTCACCCTCTAGGTCCCATATTGGCAGATTTTTTCATGACCAAGCTAGAGACCTAAAAATTAGAAGCACTCATTGGACAGTTAACATTATGTCGTCGCTACGTAGACGACACTTTCGTACTTGCCGACGAAACCATCAGCACAACAGACGTGCTAAGCAGTTTCAATTCAGTCCATGATAATATCAATGCTACTACCGACTCAGAACAAAACGGACAGTTAAGTTTCCTCAATGTCAATGTTAAAAAGAGGACTGACCGAACCATAGAACGTAAGGTCCACAGAAAGCAAACGTGGAAAGGTCACTTTATATTCACTTTGATAGCTTCGTTCCGCTGCAACAAAAACGCAACCTAATTAGATGCCTGACCCAGACAGCAATGAAGATATGCTCTCCCAACTGCTTAGAAGGGGAACTGAAGTTCTTGGGACGCACATTCCTGCAGAACGGATATCCTGAAAGGTTCGTACCCAAGACTATGGGAGCCGTTAAGCCCAAACTTACACAATGTTCTGTTAAGAAGAAGCCCGTATACATGAGGCTACCATTCAAAGGTGACTCGGTCGCGGAATTAATCACCAGAAGGATTAGAAACTCCGTTGATACGACATACTTGGCCGCTAATCTATGTTTGAGCTCCAACTCCAGCCCTACTAACAAATTCTGCTTAAAGGACAAATTGCCACGTTCTACCACCAGATTTTGTGTGTAATCATTTGTATGCTCGTGCCGAGCATCATACGTCGGTCGTACAACAAGGCATTTGTCGGACAGAATACGGAACACGATTCCGTATCTCTGAGTGTTAGTGGGAAGAAACTAGGCTCAAGCTCGATTGCATCACATTTAGCCGAAACCTGTCATGCCATAGAGAAGGAGCAAGCATTCACCACCACATACCGGGTACCTCTGAACCGATCACGACTGGTACGATCCAAACTACTATCGATCGCAGAGGCGATTGGAATCCGACTGCTGGATCCGCAACTTTACATCCAAAGAAACTTGTGCGACCTCTGAACTTGAACTGGCCTACGCAACATCAGGTCCCACAAGTCTGTCTGATATTGACGTCACTTAGCTGACTCCGTGACCCATTGACCTATCCCTCACCCAACCCCCTTTCTTTGATTTATATTTCTCTAAATTGTATGTATCCCCGATCTTAACCTTTTCCACGTGATTTCTGCTACCATTTAAAATTTGTGATGTATTAGCCAAGATGAGCAATCACAAAGAACAAGCTGTGTTCGCTACCTTCTTCGTCCTCATGACAAATCTGACTACTAACATCTTATTTTTCGATTTTATTTCCAACTCTCCTGGGAACGGTTTTCCTAATTCGGAACTGTCCCCATTTCCAGTAATGGCACCCAGACGCCGGGAAAGTTGCGCACATACGACGAATAATGCGGGGTTGAGAAAAAAAACAATTAGACTAAAAATTTATATCCCATTTCCAAATAACCATTCATGCGAGTATAAATCAGCGCCATTAGTCCACAGTTTGAAACACATTCGTCGGTTTTCACTTGAGAGTGTGTGTGGGATAAAATTGTTCAAAATTTATGAAGAATGTTATGTGCGATTGGACCATCTGTGGAAATTACACGGCTCACTGAACAATACCGCGAGCTAATGTGCGTCATCCGTCATAATGAATGCCTCTTTATCCCAGAATAGAGGCATCTAGTGTGATCTTGCAGATAAGAGAATAAACCTCCGAATTTAGGCGAAACCGGATGCAAATTTAGTTTCCAAACTTGGTTGTATCAAGACGCTAGCTCATTCAGACACCCAAGTGACTAGTAATGAGTAGCCAAGATGTTTTTTCAATTGGTCGTAGATTACGAAGGCCTGGACATGAATTTCCGCAGTATGCCTGTTGTTCTTACCGGAACCACCCAGTCGATGTACTGGGGTAAGATGCGTAACCCGAGGTTTGTTTCCATACAATTGTTGCACACAGTGATCGGATCGAAACCAGTAGGATGGCAGTTTGGTGCTAGTGTGAAGAGACTTGGTAATTGAGATTTCGTCCCGTCAGTCAGGTCAGTCTATAGTGATGTTTGCAGTTGTTTCATCCTTATTGCGAATCGTCGACAGTGCGCATCTAATGAAACTCTGAGCTTCCAGCCCACCACCTTCCGATCAGTGGTTGAGCACGCAACCGTTCTGCCACGAGAGGCTGAAAAGCGGTGTGATTAGATCTCACGCAGAAGACATGTAGTACTGCTCATCTTCCAATCACAGGCACCACATCACGTGATCACGCATTGACTGGCTCTGTAAATGATGACTTATTAGTTATGAGTTTCAAACAGTGAGCCTAGTCCGCCACTATGGATAACATTTGAAACAAACCCTTCTGAGCCACTTGTGGATGGCTGTCTGAGTATACCAAGGGCTGCTCTAAACCAAATATTTGTCTGTCAGTGCTGACAGGTGACTTATTCGGTCACTGTTTTGTAAGATTTTTGCCACACCCATTGGAGGAATACCCACATGATTCCGTTAGATGTTGCGGCTTTTGCAATTGTAGCCACTAATAAGTTTATAAATCTCAACTGCGTTAGCTGATGGAGGTTTTTGCTTGGCACTCTCTGGTGTAAATTCGTGCAACACACTGCCGAAAATTCTCAGCACTTGAGTGCAGCTCATGAACATGACCCACCCAACTGCGCACTGATGATGTCTCCTCGTATGGTGACGAAACGTTTGCAAGCCAATTGCCAAGCTCGGCCAACAGATCAACAGCCACCTGATCAACAACCAATAACCTTGAATCTTTTTGCGATGATTCGTATGTTTTTATCTGCACAGATATTGGATTTAGAGACGTGGGAACGTGGACAACCGCACTGGGGTTTCACCACTTCATCTTTGACCAAGGTAGTAAAACCGACAGGTAAAACGAACAAACATTGATGTTTTACTCTCCACAAATATGAACTTCTGGAAATATAGAAACCATATTAAGATAAGTTTTAATGTGGTTTCTTGAGCATTCATCATTTATGTGACCTATAAATCCGATAAAAAGGTGAAAACCGATGTTTAACTCATATTCAAAACGCAAGGGAAGCACACAGTTAGTGAGTGTTTTTATTGCTGAGCGCCAAAATAGCGATTAGTAAGAAAACGGCACGGGATTAGACCAGTACTGGTCCCATAAGCCGATTTAGTGAAACGTCAAACATTTTTTGGTACAGACTAATCACCAAAAACCAGAAATATCCCATGTACGGCTGCATATAGGAATAAGTGCCATTTTTTATTCCAAGCATAGTTCTGTCGCGAATAGGTTGTCTGAGGAACACCAAGCGACAGTAATGGCGTTTTTCTATGTCAATACAAAGCACAAATAACAGTGTCCTTTGTCAAACATTAACATGGAATTCGCGAACTAAACTCATGCTATTTTTGTTTTTAATGTGAGAAGTAAGTGAACCCCAGCTTGATCTCTCGTTTACGAATGGGATTCAATTGGGACGATATTTGAGATATCTCAGCATGTCTTCATGAAGATTGTCGACAGTCCACAGCCGGTTTTGCACTCCTCTGAACTCATCGGGCAGGTACACTCCTTGATTCTCCGTTAACCTTGCGTTGTGTTTGAATCCAAATTTTTTGAGATTGGCGAAGTAGACACATTTGCTTACTAATTTGGTGTGAAGCGGATACTCACTTTGAACCAGGCTGAATCTGCTACACCCAAGCGCCCTCATGTTTCATTTGGTACGGTATTCGAGAAATCGTTACATGATTAAATGTTTCTAGCAGTCTGCTCAATTTCCCCCTCATGGACTGCGGACTGATTTATATGAGAAACTTGGTGCGCGTTTTTCAACCGTGCCAGACAAGTCCGTTCTTGTTGGTCCGATCATAATCCGTGTTGCGTTGAGGTTTGCATTTCTTCCTTCCAACTGCCACACTACTGTTGGGATTACCGCTCATTATTCTCCCTTTCGATTGGTCCGTTGTTGATCGGTATTGCGTCGTGGTCAGCCTCTTTGTTGTTTGATTGGCTGGTGGTGCAGCTTGATGTGATGCGACATGTTGGGGTATCTGGCAGCCGGTTCTTTTTATGGCAGATATACATTCTCAAGTCATCACCTCGGTTGTCCTCGTCAAAAACTTCGTTAGGACCGTGTCACTGTGATGTGGGAAGGACAGCGATTTTTACAGCTTGTGGCAGTGAGTGACATAGTGGTTCGAGGTAAAATAATGTAAGGAAAAACGTGAATGTTGTAACTATTTGTCGAAATTCTACACCAGCATCGAAGTGTCGTTTGTGAACGTTTACACAAATTCGGTGTTCACCCACAGAAATTCACGCGCGCACGAACACCCAGGTGAGGATATCAAGAACAGTCAGTTCATGCTACAGTTTGATGGAGCCTGCTTCGACAGCCTCCCAAACTCAGATGAGATATAGGTCATCAGCGGAGATGGTGAAGAAATTTAAGTAGTTGTACTTTGTTTCGGCGAATTTCCATCAACCTTATGAGTATGTATCGCGATATCTTGAATATCGTAGCAACTGAAACATGAGGCGACTTGGTGCAGCACATTCAGTTGCCTGGAAACATCACAAACGGGCAATTCAGCTGGGTTCCAAGTGAGTCTATCGCAAAACCAAATTAGTTTGCAAATGAGTGCATTTCGCTAACTTCGTGCAGTTTTTGGTTTCAAGTAGTACATAAGGTTGACAGGACCTCAGGGACTGCGCTTACCCGATGAGCCCAAAGCAGAAGGGCGAGACCGGCCGTGGGCTGCAGGCGAATTTTCAGCAACCTTACGAAAAAACAAAAAAAATTATTTGTTCACTTATGAAAAACGTAGCAACTGAAATGTGAAGCAACCCAGGGGGAGCGAAGCAAAGCACATACAAGACGGAAGCTCAGTTGAAAAATGTTAGGCCTCTGCATACTATCGAAAAATTCTAAGTAGCTGAGATGGAAGAACAATTCATAAATTGCTCCAGGAGGCAGACAGCGAACGACCACGTGATGTGATACTGGTGACCGAAGGTTGGGTTGCGATATATATCCTGCCTAAGTATGAGTTAATCAAACTGCTGATCAGCCGCTCGTGGCCCAACGGTCCAATAATCAACTGTCATCGGAGAGGTTGTTAGTTCGGAGATGCGTACTGCTAATGATTCCCAAAAAGGATAAAATGGCCGTGCAGCGCTTTTGGACTGTTTGATACAGACCGATTTCAAATGCAAAACAAGAACTTGATTAAAGCAAAGTGAGGGAGCAGTTTCCAAGGCATTCTCTTCCTGCTATACGGGGATCGCCTAGAATAAGTCAAATGTTGGCGACCTCCGGGGATCCTATTTACGTCGGTGGAATTATTACGTTGTAAATTTCGGCGAACCTCTAATATTCACAGGGTTTGTGCGAAATCCGGACAGCCAACGACCGATTCTGCTTGGCTTTGTTAAGGGGGATGGTTAGTCTGACAGACATCCAAGGGGAATGTTCGGTATGAAATTCAACACTTGACTGGAGCATTAGGATCGCAAGAAAACGAATCATGAAAGTGACATAGGCCCCACTTTGGGCATGAAAAACACTGTTTGAGTACACTGCTCTGCTGTGAATTTTACATTCACCACAGGAACTTTTGAACCTTTCCTTATCAGAGTTGCATTTCCGCTGTTTCATACATCA
Source organism: Opisthorchis viverrini (assembly GCF_000715545.1). NCBI lineage: Eukaryota > Metazoa > Platyhelminthes > Trematoda > Opisthorchiida > Opisthorchiidae > Opisthorchis > Opisthorchis viverrini. Next base: position 227,993 of record NW_008752060.1, on the reverse strand, counting down.
CCGGACACAGTAATTTGTAGATTTTCTGCTCGTTTCCGGCAGTTTACCACCATATGTTACATGTCTTTATATGTTTTTATACAACCTTCCTTATTCCGTTGTTCCCGTCATTTATACATGTCGGATTTCCAAAACCCCTGGGGTTTCGTGAGGTGATATTGCGTAAACTCCTGGATATCGTAGCATATGTGAATGCCTTGTCAACGCGGCATCCAAACATAAACCCCAGGTAACCTGTTTTTTCTAAGTAACATTTGAAATATTATCACTGAAAGGAGATTTCGTCCAGTAAATGAACTCACTGTTTGCTGAAAGGCGGAAAGCACTGTACATATGTTTTGTTGTTACTTGGACTCACCAACAATGCACTTCTCACAGTCGTACGCATCTACTTTGTTGATAGCCTTTCACCGAGACATCGATTAATGACAACCAGGTGTCTTGAAGAGGCTGGTACATGCTTAAATAATTGTTTCAATCAAGGTTAACTTTTGTAACGGCCCTCCTTAAAACTTGTCAAGTTTAAAATTAGAAACCTGACCCGCTCGAGGTTGTACGATTAATCGATATGGACTCACGCAATCCGATTAGAAGAAAGGACCCAGGTAAAAGGTACAAGGATCAGAGACGTGTGACTAACGGCTGGGTAGGGAACAGATCAAGTTAGGAATGAAGGTCAATGAAGGAAATCAACAACTGGCTTTCCAGTGTGACGGTGGACACTACTGATGGGGGCATGCGAGTAGTATGTTTTCTCGTAAATCCGCTTCGCGACTCTTGAAAAGTGAGATCTATTGCGGATTTTGTGGAGTCGGCTTGTAGCATTTGCTTACAATTGAGCAACAGTTAGTGAATATTTAGGGAAATTCATGAAAACTCGTTCAAGGAGAAGATAGATGTCCAGCTTCGTAACCAAGATGCATATGAGAGTTTTGCTCCCCTGCCCAATAGTCTGCAACTGTTTAGCTCGTGTTTCTCTGATAAACATCTCCGCAGAGAAGACCTTCTTTCTTCTACTAGTGTCTACCGGCTGGTGAGACAAGGAGGTGAACTAGCTAGACCATAGTAAGCATAAAGGCAGAAGCTTAGGCATCTCGACTGCTCCTGTCTAGATATGGGCTACCTGACGGTCTCTCATGCCTCCTTCGGAGGGAATGAAACCTAGGCACCGAAAGGGTATCACAGCTGAACGATCATTATTACTGCATACATTACTCATAAGGTTGTTCCAAACGCCTTGATAACCCACGACCGGTTCCGCCCTTCTTGAGGCTCATCAAGTAGGCGAAGTTCCGGAGTTGTCGTCAACCTCATGTTCTACTTGAGCATCATAAACGATTGATTCAGCTGGGTCCCAGGTGAGCCTTCCGTAAAAACCGAATTCGCATGTAAGTGAATGTGGTCCCCTAATTTCGTTCAATTTGGGTTCAAGTAGAACATTAGGTTGACGGGAATTCGGGGACTGCGCCTACGGTGTGAGCCCAAAGAAGGGCGAAACCGCTCGTGGACTGTCAAAGAGTTTCAACAATCTTACGAGCAATGTATTACGTCCAGTGCAACATTTTCTTGCTGTATTTTGTCATTCTAGATGCGTTTACCTGCTTGCAGCAAATCAGTTTTACGGGCATCTATTTCGAGCAATCCCCATCAGAATCGGATAGACAGGAGGATCGCCGTTGCTCAGATGAGAATACCGACAATTATGTCGTCACCTTTTGTGTGAAATTATATCATTTTCGATCTGGTTTGAGTGTGACTGTTCTATGTTCGGCGCGATGAACCACCTCTTCGTGGTGCTGACTGGGTTGTTCGTACGTGAGCCTGGGTGAGTCGAGAGGCCAGCAACTCCAGAGAGGGTTAACCATCCTGTTTTGATAACGTACAACACGAATCATCTGGCACCTCCGCCCCAATTCTAACTAGCACATCAGACAGACTCGTGGGGAAGCAGATCCATTTGGTGTAAAATCAAACACCAAGGAGAAACTGATATATCATATCGGCTTTTGTGCACTCCGAATAGAACACAAGCTAACAAGGTCTGCACTGACAGCTTTCGCTATCAATAGTAATTTCTTGAAATCTAAATAAATAGAACCTTCTGATTCGAGAAATGCACTCATTTGCAAATCAATTTGGTTTTCACGAAAGACTCAAACGAATCCCTCGTTTATGATATTCTACAACTGAATGTGCCGCATGCAGGCCGCCAAATTGATTTGCAAATGAGTGTATCTCTCGGAAACAGTCCAATTTGAGTTCAAGTAGAACATGAGGTTGACGGAAACTCGGGGACTGCGCCTA
>NW_008752060.1:205654-225630 GCF_000715545.1 Opisthorchis viverrini | reverse complement strand
ACCACCCAGTTGGGAAAACATGGGAAGAATGTATGGAATCTGAATTGCAGGTTATCATGGGATCAGCTCAGAATCCTTCTAAAATCAAAGGATAGATAGGGTTGAGCACTATTCAGGTAGTGCGTTCTAGTAACTAACCGGTTCCTTTTCCCAAGCTCCACCATGAGGAATTTCAGATAGACATGCTCGTATGGTTGACCGGTAAACGTGTACGCCTTGAACGTTGACAGGGGATAGCGGGTAGGATATCCAGGTGAATTAACTGAGCCCTTCTTTCCTATTCCAGCAGATTCTGAGAAGACGGTGTGCACACCTTGTCTAGCCGGATTCGCTGATTGAAACGGAGAGGTGTTCCACGACCGGTTGTGCAAGTAGTCTACGGGAGAACAAGCGTCACTGATATTTATTTGGTGAGACATTTAGGATCGAACTAATGAATTTACTTAAAGCAAGTGACAATGACGAAAGCCGTTCCATTTGGTATGAAATCAAACGCCAAGGAGAAACTGGCAGGTTTCATTGTTTCTGTGCTTTGTGACCAATAGTTGGGACTCGGTTAGGATGAATTCCTCCACCTATTACGAACAAGAGTTAAGATAAATTCCGACTTACTGGCAATCTTTTCTAAAACAATATCACAAATAAAGGAATAAAATACTCACTTTTCTCTCCAGATATTTGAAGCAAGTAAAATGGACCGGCAAAATTTTGTTTGAGCGCGTCGGTCCAACAGGACAAATTTCGCAACTCGCATTTTATGTTATCTTTGGGCATTTGTTATCCTTAGTGTATGAGTATGAAAAGGGCAATCTGTCAATGCCAGCCTGTCTGACCGGAAGTCTTTTGAAGAAACAAAACCGTTAGTTATTTGTTTCCTTAATTGAAAGACGAAATTTACTTTCAGTGGGTGGTATGCACTCAACCGTTTTTGTTAAATGGTCAACTTGGACGGAGATTTGACCTTTTGGAATTTCAAAACAGACGAGAACCCCTCTGAGATTAGCCTTCTTTAACTGTTGCTGCCATGACGAACTTACGACGTTCATAGGTTGGCAAAAATCTGTGTATTTTCTGATGATAAAGCGGCGTTATTCGTTGAATTATTCCGTTCGATTTACTCTGCGCGAAGATGAAATTATATTACGGGTATTTCCATGGAAAGCCGAATATTTGAGGTTGATATAATGCCTTTAGCTCACTAGAACCTGGTCCACAGATTTGTTTGGAGGAACCCGATGTTCTTTAATACGGATAAGCAAATAAATCCACTCAGAGCGCATTACAAAGCAGTTCGAAGGTTGTGACGATACACCCGATTGAGTTTCTGTTTCAACAGCCGCCCTAAGAGTGGAGTTGTTCTGTACCCCCTGTTGAGTGACCTCTTATTTGTAGCGTCACACTGCGAGTCGTGGAAGAAGTTCCTAAGGGCAAACCTACACCTAGCGGCCAGTGGTTGAACACATGACCATTCGGCGGGTCGAAAACTCCGCGTTTCGTAAAACGAGCACCGTGGATGATCTTCAGTTAGCATGAAACAGACTTAGAGAGCTTCCTGGCTTTTCACCACGGATTGGCCTCACCGACAGGACGAAACCTCATCCTGAATAACAAAATATCCTGTGTTATATCTGCTGATTAGCCGGCCTGTGGTATCTGCTGCTGACCCGCTCCAGTGCCTAGTGTCGGAGAGAAAAAGGCTCACGAAAGGGAACACAATAACCATATTCCAACAAAGTGGTTGCGAGAGCGCGAGTGTGTGCGAGTGCGAAAAGTACAACGGCCTCAAGCTTTTTATTGGAAGGACACTGTCTGAACTTGGTCCAATGCTGACGCACGCGGTCTGGCTTTAGTACGAGGCAGCGACGTGCTGCATATTGCGGAGGCGTTGTCTGTCCTTGATCAACGCTGACTCGCGCTGTCTGGGTTTGATGCAAGGTCGTGACGCGCTGCATATTGAGGGGGCGTTGTCTGTCTGGTCAACACCCAGCGGAGCTGAGAGTCTCCGTAGGTTCCGGGCAATCAGTGGTTGCTTTCAGGAAGCTGACCTTCCTGATATCCTGGCACTACGAATAACCCGAAGATTGTTTCAATTTTCACTCAGTCTACCTGTCAGGAATGCTTTTTTGAGTTGCTAAGACAGAAATGCTGCCTCGAGTTGATAGTTAGGTTTTCGTTTCGAGGAATGAACGGCCAATGAAGCTCGCAGCGATCGATGTCCGTACCGCAGGTCCATCAAAAACGATATTCCCAATTCCGTTATCCAACCGCTAGGTCGTCCTGCGGTGCAAACGATTGCTTGTGGTTCGGTTGTCGTCACGTAGAAAAAAAAGTGTTTTGTGGTGCTGAAAGCTGGTATTTGCAATGAAAAACCCATGATCTTTGCGTAGCTATCTGTTTTTTGGCCTGAACACCAAACAGACCACCTAGGCGGCATCAGTTGTCAGTGCGTGACCATATCGCCAGGCAATGTTATATTACTTGTAGTTTTTCCTGTCGGAGAGGACACAAAAATCCTCAGTGAAACTTGTTTTTGTCGGCACATTGGCTGCGATTCTTTGGAAAATGCGCAGGAATCACCACGGCTAATTCGACTGCGGGTAACTTGTTGTTCATTCCACCAGATCGCGTTCTGCCCTCGACGGATCGCTGCACTGCGGACAACACGAGATTCAGCTTCGTGTTCACTGAGCACCCGTTAGCAGATGCATCTCCACTGTGCGATATTCGGAAGCCTCACTTTACTGTACGTCCTATCTATCTCCTTCCTATTCCATCTTCGGCAAGCTTCTCACATAAGAGTAATTGTTGGATTGCTTGGTACATTCTATAGTCGACGGAGATTTCCTCGTTCCAGTGAGGCCAATCTATGCTGAAATGCCGAGAAACACTACATAACTGTTCCATTCTCATTGGGAATAATGCGCAGTGCGCATCTCACAAAACTCAGGGATTTCGAACTCACGATCTTCCTGCCAGTGTTTGAACCCTTAACCGTCCGGTCATGAGTGAATGTTTAGCAGTGTGAATAGCTCTCACTTGCACAGGATATAGTGACGCTTATTCTTGGATTATTATCAGTAAATGAAAACAGTCGGATATTCCACATCGAACGGTGGAATGCAAGCGGTCCAAACGGTTTTCGATGACCCGCAATGTCATCTCTTCTTGGTACGTGCGCTTTTAGCTTGTCCTCTTCAGTCAGTCGTTTTCCTTTCTATCAAATTCTTTGTTGGTGGCAAACCGGGGTGGTGAAATCATTCTTGCAGTTTCCCAGGTGTGACGTAATTAACGCTGATCGAGCGTAAGACATTTTGGAACGGACAACATCCTACTTTTGTTTGTGGTTCCATTATTCTCGGGTCAAACGTGTAACATATGACAACTGAAAAATAAGTTCTACCTTTCTGATCCTTCCTCACTCACCTTCACTCTGTCCAATTTGCGGTGAATTGTCATCAGCCGCCCAGGGATTGATGTAGGAATGATCTCGTTGTTGCCTCTCCTCCAAAAATTGCGAAGCAGCGGAAAGGTAGGGTGATGACTGCACCTGAGTTCGATGGACAAATTCATAGGAAGCTTGAAATCCCTGCCCTTTGAACAGATCCCCATTGCTTTGGAATTCCACAGTGACTGTTGGCCCATGCATGACTATTTGTACGCCCTGTGCATGACCACAGATCCGGGCTAGAGTACAGATGTCCGTCTGGTTTTGTCGCTCGGTGACAATGATTAAATCACCATTTTCCGGAAAACCCATTTCTTCGACTTTCTCTCGAACTCCTGGTCTTTCCCCAAACTTCTCACTCTCAACCAAACGATGCCATCTGGACGTGGTGGTCGAGCTTGAGTTCTGAAATGATCCTGCGGGCTGGCTGGAACTTCGTTCCGCAAGGTGCAACCATTTCAGGAAGGCCAGAGGGGATCAATCAAACCAAGAGCAACGAGACCCCGTACTACGAGTAATTGTGCCATTAGGCGCTCTTGGGTTAAAGTCGTACTGTTCTCTGCGATAGGATTGTGAAGGCAGTGAGGTTTTCCCCCCAGGCGACCCGCGCGTCCTTATTTATAGAAGCAGCGATACTGCCTTACCCCTAGGAAGGACGGGTTAGAAAAGATCAGCCCTAAAAACCGCACACTCCGATCGCCCGGCAGCCGGCCGTCACAGCCAGCGCATTGTTCAATACAGCGAAATACTTTTGAAGTCAGTGTCCGATGCTCCTCACAAGGCACGTACTGTGTGCAGCCGCATCGGGAGTGAGAGTGCAACGTTTTGCTAGCCGCGCCATCGGACTGGGCTACTCCTCTGTAGCCGATCAGGTCATCGGCTCAGGGAAGAGTCTCTAAAGAAAACCTCACTGTCCGCTGCCTCCTGGGTTAGACTTTTGAGTCAAAGGCTCAAGTTGGAGTGCTTCAAGTAAGCCCTCCTCTTTGGCCTGGGCCACCTTCACGGTTCTGTGTTCCTCGTTGTCCCTCCTCAGCTCGTTCCAAACCTACAATTAAACGTTGGTGGATCACATATAGACTTACTCATTTATGGTCCCCTTTTGGCATTGATCCAGACTGTCTGATAGGCGTTTATTGAACACCCATCAACATCGATCGTGCTTCTATGACATGCCTGAACGCTGGTCACATTCGGTCGTGCTTCTGTGGTGTGCCTGAACACTCATCAGCTTTTGCTAAATTGATTGAAGTATTGACTGGCCAGGATGCTTGCTGGCTTTCCAATGGAGATTTTGGTGGGGTTCTAGGGTCTCAGTAGGTTTCGAACTTTCTGGGGTTGCTTTGAAGAATCTGAACATATTTATTTACTCATTTACAGTCAAGATGATTTCTCTGGTGTATCTTTTGAATACAGATCTGAGGTTCTAGTGTTTTCAACTTATGTTTTCCGCTTATTTCGCCGGTGTGGGCGAAAATCCAATCAGCTGGGTAACAACTGGGTGAACCCTCTGCTTGACGTTCTGTCAAGTAAGACTCCTTCATTCTCCACACTGGGATGTATTCGAATACTCAGATGCTAACAATTCGCCAAACTACATTCTACCGAAAAATATGGCGCACTGTAATTTCGTAATAAGCGCAATCAAAGCTACGTGCAACGCGTTTAGACAAACTCCGACGGCAGTTCACTGAAGCGTTCACACCAGACTGACTGAATGCTCTGCTATCGTCCCCCCTCCAAAAAAGCCTATTGACTTTTTGCTAGCGCCAAACTCCACAAACAAATATAATGATGTTACGCATTCGAGCGTAAATCGGTGTGTACGAAGTTGATTGGTGAACATGGGGAGCTTGATAAATTTCGATGGCTATACTCTTGCTCATAATAACTAGCTAGCAAACGTTTCGTTCAGTTTATTTTCCAAAAACCAAGCTATGGGAAAGTTTGAATATTTCATTCTGCTTTTATAAACGAAACGGAGTATGGTGTTTGTTTGGTCTGCTATTCAAGTAAGAAAGTTCGAACCAGGTGGGTGTACAGTGTGAGTGGCAGGAACGAAAACGTTTCTACGCTGAATAATCATCAATTATTCATGGTGTACTCCAGCTGGTCTTTTGTCTTCCAATTTCCCATTCCCTTAGTGGGGACAGCGCTCTTAAAACAAAACGGATTTTCGTATGCAGAATAGGCTGTCAAACAGAGTGGATCATATGCAGAAACGTACTACACGGATGATTGGAAGCTGTAGTGTCATCCGGTGTTTGTGAAAGCCAAGTTTTTTCGCGCAGAAATGACGATCCACCACAGACGGATCCCCTTGCTTTTAGCGAGCCAGCAAGCGGACATCGTATGAAGGCTGTCACGTTCCCTCTACAAAATGAACCGGAAAAAGTCTAAACTCTGTATTTGCTAATGACCGACAATATGTATATGAGGCTTCACGTCACTCATGTTCAAACAGCCCTTCTACTTTAATTATTTTGCTGAGTCCACATATTCGCGTTTCGCTGTTATTCGAGCTCATCGGCAGTGCACGGTTTGAAATCCGGACATCTGACATGCGGGGCGAGGGTGATACTGCTACTCCACCAACGCAAGTTGGACGCGTACGAACCTTCTCGTCCGAACAGGCGATGATTGGTGTGATGTGAGTGGTGTGACTGGTGTGCTCGAACCATCGAACGACCACCCAATCACTGTCCTGGTTGTGACGATCGATTAGCCCACCACCCAGGACCTCCCAGTCAGGTAGAGTCACAGACGCTTGAAACCCACTGAGCGACGTTTTTTGTTTCAGTTGTGGGATTTTGTGAGGCATCTATTTTGTTCACATATTCGCAACACTCTCATTTGAACGGCGAATTATTCCGGCGTAATTATCCTGGTGAGTCCACACCAAAGGGGGGAAGCACTGGACTCGAGTTTCGCTCTTATTCGAGCTCATAGGCAGTGCATATCCCATGGCCATGCCGGGATTCGAACCCCGGACATCTGACATGCGAGGTGAGCGTGTTACCACTACTCCACCAACGCACGTTGGACGCATACGAATTTTCACGTTCGAACAGGAGATGAGCAATGCGAATGGTTTGCCGGACCACCCGTAAAACAAACCAGGAACTGTCATATACATACCATAGAAATATGTGCTGAGGAGAATGGAATGCCGCAATGTGAAACACATATGGTGGTGGGCTATCGACCAATTTCGTCTTATACTTACTACCGTAGCAACGAGAAGATGGAGAGAAGAAACGCACAGCGACAAATAAGTAAAGCCCAGGCGAATTTTTAGGTGATATACCGGTAGTAATCCTGTACACTTACAGACTAGATGAATAGGTCACTAAATACATTGAGTGCTCACCGGAAACTAGGCGACTGCCCACATCACACCTCAAATCTGATAAAGATACTACGACAGACAGAATGGTGCCAGAAAGTTCAAGGTGTTTTTCAAAACGTTGCCTGGTCAAACCAACAGACAAATCAGATCGAAATTGATTTTGTCAATCTGGTTAAGAGGTGCTCTGTGGCAGTTGTTTGTGCCTTGTTGTCCATCACGAACACGGCGCCGATTACTAACATCGAGATGTCGGAAAGCGGCAAACGTTTGGTTGAGTTCAACGCGTGTGATGTTTAGATTATCAAAACGGGATACCCGTTTAATGTGACGCCCCTCGATGTCACAAACTTACACCAATGGTTAGATGACTCGTTCAGATTCCACTGAGCAACGGATACTTTGGCAGTAGCGAGCAGGGCATTTCGTGGATCCCCAATCGGTTCCAACAAATTGGGAGGTCAATTAAATGAAGCCGAGAAATATTGTGCGGCTTATTCACCCCCACCTGAATCTAATCACCAGTACACGTCAGCCGAACACCCACAAGTGATCGATTCGAATGCAGTCCGGTTGCGAATGGGATTCAAACTACCAATTAGTTGTGAATGCTCACATCAGAAAAAGGCACGGTTTTCACACAGCCCAGAAACAAACTGATTTCCAAAGCTCCGAATTCCGCACGGTTTTACGCAGATGGAGAGCACCACAGGCCGCTATCCAAGGTGAATGCAATCCAAACGAGTTTCCATACAAACCCTTCAAGATTTGCAGAGAAAATTTCAAAACCATCACTAGAATTCACGAAGATACGGACAACAAAGAGAAAAACAAACACCAGAGACGACTTGCCAAGTCCAGATTTTCTGGGATTGTATAGAGGTCCCGAAACGGGATTCTTACTCGAAAATGTCTGTGAACAGAATACACCCAGTTAGGGACTTTCATAGTTACTCGGAAAGTACTGAAAGGTCGACGACTGTATCGTGAACCTACAAAATACAAACAAGAATGGTTGGGTTGGTTCGAATTTTCCGCCTGTTAATCGATGAAACTATAACCAGAATGCAACCAAGTCTATTTGTTTAAGTAGCTCAGTTTCCTTTCAATGGAAAGCGTGTCAACCACCCGACACTAAGATTCGCATCTGACAACCCTCTATTGTTCATCAATTAGTTCTATTCAAAACTAACGCAAATCGATCAAGTAATTTCGTTTATTCCACTGGACAGATTGGGCAAAAATGTACAAACCTCCTTCGGTTAGGCAAACGCCCACCGGGTTTTCACATATCTGTGAAACGACAGTTTTCACAAAACCTGACGAGCGGTTTCCCAGAAACGAGTACACTCCAAAGTAATCTCATTACAGAGAAACCCAATTTGTACAGCGAAAGTGCGTGTGACATTCATGCGGAGAGGATGTCTGACAGATTAGCTGTCGTGTAACTTTGGAGAACTGAATGGAACATCGTGTAGAAATTTGTTTGAGTTGTATTCAGAATGCTATGTTCTTGGCGACGCCATACACCTTCTGAAAGTGACTCGAACCATGAACACTACATCATCCGGTACAACCCATGGTCACTTCGCTTACCGCTCCGAACACTGCCCCGTGAAACAGATAGGATATTTTCTGGATGGTCCTTTGTCTGTTCGGGGTGATTCAGTGAGATCCGTCTCTCACCAGACAACTCATCCTCACTGGGCATAAATCTGAGTGTACAAGTTTGAACGAATATCAACAGGTCATCGGAGAAATGCGTCTTCCAAAGTCCTGTGAGATCCACGGATGACCGAAGTAGTTTTACGGCCCGTCTCCTTCACTTCGGGACATCAAATGCACAGGATCTGATGGGAACCAATAGGTTTATTCAAGTCGTCTAGCACACCGTCCTCGGAAAACTCAAAAATATCTACATGGGGACACTTCAACTCACATGACATAAAAATTTCGTATGCACAGGCAGCAGATAACAACGAATGGATATTGTATGGCACAGGAGGACTGTGGCACTTTTCGGTATTGTCAACCGTGACCATGATTTAGGCAAGAGCAAATGTCCTTCTATTGAGTGGGTTCCTAAAAGTGCACACAACAGGGTATCTGTCATGTACAAGATGAATTTCCCACCTCATTCATCAACCGACCTACTTGAGTGTTTTGTAAGGGAATATGGCGTGCCGTTTGATATTGATGGATAATGGTAGATTGTGTACTGAGTAATGTAGACACACATGGCATGAGAAGTACAATATGCTGGTAGATGTAATCGACCCAAAACTACTTAGGGGACAGGTGTTCTATCGAACGGCCTTTCGAATACCCCGTGTGGCTCGTGAACACGAATTCCACAGCTGATTGGTCACAGCCCTGTTGGCGGTTTAAATCGAGCCCCTCATAGTGGGTTCGCTTTCAAGCCAGATCTCTTCAGACTCCTCACCCCAAAGTTACCCATACATAGTTTGTAGAACTCACCTGAGTACATTTTATCTGTTTACAGCGCAAGCATGACTGGGATTACATCCTGTAGGTTTATTTGTTTTTTTAAGTAGTTACTTTGCTTATTCGCTTTTACCATTAGATGAATTTCCAATGAACCCGCTTTTGAAAGACGTTGCCATGAGTCACACAATCAAGCCAATTTAGGCTGATTCTTTCACGAGTCATTCAAAGATGTTTTTATTTACAGATATATTTGTGGCCATTTTTGTTTTGATCGTCATCATTCAGATTGACGTTTTGTCAGTTTGAAAACCCGGTTTTTCTGTATCAAGTGCGCGGTGCAGTACATCTGACTGTGAAAATAAATAACCGAGGTGTGCTTTGTAGAGCTATTGAAAAAGCTATCCGAAAGCAAACGGAGAGAGAAATCAGTCAATCGATCGGCAAAATTGTGAGAAACACTGGGTTGGGCTTTGAGAAAGCTGGCAAGCCAATCACATCGTTGAAGCGTGAGCGAAATCACCTGTGTGTGTGCAGCGTGCACTGCGGAGAGGTGATATCACGCTCGCCTAGCCTGTCCTACCACAGTGTTCAAATGGCTGCATGACTAAGGATGTGCATTGCTCATGAGATCTGATGAGAACAGAACTCGAGTCCAGTGCTGCCCTCTCTGATGCTGACCAATCAGAATGAGTATAGCAAGAGGACTGTTCAAACGCGAGCGTTTTGATCGTGAGTTTAATAAACTGCGCAAACGCTTACAAAGCTCATATCAAACAATGTATTTAATACTCTCATTCAAAACAGAGTGGAGTCTGTTTTCAGGCATAAGACAGTCTTGTTTGTTTGTCATTATTTGTCAAAATTTAGGGGTTTTCGCGCTTAAATGAAAGTGTGCAACTTTTCGAAACGATTGTCATCGTTAAGACCCCTCCACATCTAACTGTGTGTCAAAAAGAATCAAATTTACTGCAAAAGCATCCATCACACGGATTCCTGCGGTTTCCAGCCTTCATCGATCGATAGAACAGGAGATCCACATACAGTCTATGCATGAACAATATTTAAATATTATTTAAATAGTAAAATAAGGTGGGAAGTCTGTCAAACCTGTTCGACTAAACTTGACCACAACCCATCAAAAGGGCACTTTGGCTAGTGAAGAGATACCTTTTATGTTCCGTTAGCTTGGATCATCAAGAACACCAAAGGTATCATGTTTCAATGGGCTTATTGAAAGCCTGCGCGAACAGGCCAATAGCTTAACTTTAAAAGACTGGCGCAGATCATTAGTACATCTGTTTTTACTCCACTTTACTCCAGCGTGTAATTCAACTTTGCACAACAGGTAGAATCCATGGAGAGTCTCTCAAAAATTGTGCTCTACCCGAGAACACTTCGGTAGGAGCAAAATGGAAGAAAACGCCAATCGGGATACAAAGTAAACTCATTGGCCAGAATGTCCGAACAATGGCGGTTATTGGTGTAATATACTACTCATAAGGTTCTGAAAACTCTAAACTCATTGGCCAGAATGTCCGAACAATGGCGGTTATTGGTGTAATATACTACTCATAAGGTTGCTGAAAACTCTTCGACAGCCCTTCCTGAGGCTCATAAGGTAGGCGCAGTCCACGAGTTTCCGTCAGCCTTATATTCTATTCGAAACATCATAAACGAGAGGTTCAGATGGGTTCCAGGTGAGTCTCTTGAAAAACCGAATTTGTTTGCAAGCGTGTGTTTCGTTAATAGTATTTATTGATTGGCTTACCAGATTTTATTCCCCTTGTGCAACGCACAATATCAGGATGAATATCTTGGGCGCTGATCGGAAAATGCGGTGACGATTCCATCAGTTAGCTAGCTGAAGTAATGACTATTGTATAATTTTCAATTGGATTAATTAATTGTTCTGAGGGCTCTTGCGTGCACACCATTTTTTATTTGATCAACACTGACTCATCGACCTCTATCAGAGGGTAATGCAGTACATATACTGCAGTACGTCCTTCCAGGATTCGCACTTCGGCCTCCAAAACGTCAAAAGTCAAACTGAGAACCTATTTCCAATTGCGTGCTGAAAAGTGGCCATCAGATCAAAGTCCTTGTTCGGATCACGCAACCCAAACCCAGAACTCCTTTCTGTCCATTTAACAGACGTCAGCAGCCAGTTCTTTTGAACAAAAACTTCTGAGGTAATTTATCAAGACGTCAGAGTGCTGATCACGTGACTCTGAATTTCACCCACTCGCATCACCCTGCCCTTTTTTATGTAGAAGTTGGAAGACAGATGAAAGCAAAATGACTTAATATTCTGCTTAACTTTTCTTCTTTTTTTCTTTTATCCACACTGGTTCGATGGGTCCAGAGTTTCGAGTTGATCACACAACTCCCAAACCAGGAATAACAAGTTTCCGTGAGATAAAAAATTGAACAAAAGTAATAATAATGGTGAATTTATTACGTTTGTCAAAGCATGTAACAGTCGTTCCAAGGCTTCACCGTACATCGGGGAGGCAGCTTCAGCGCCTGGTTGATGTTTGTGCTTTTGAGGACACATAATTTCAAAGCTGTAAAACGTCATCGAGAGGGCCTTGGCATTTCGGGTACCCTTATCAGTTTTCTGCGTGAAACATACATTTTCAGCCTCAGCATTTGATTACTGATTACGGGTCAATTGATCGTCACAAACAGGACAGTTACTGGGTCGTCGTTCGATGAGTCGGGCACACCAATCACATTGATCAAGTGTGAACACGTTCGCCTGTTCAGACGTGATAATTCAGATGCATCCAACGTGCGTTGGTGGAATAGTGGTTACACGCTCGCCTCGCACGACAGATGTCCTGGGTTCGAATCCCGTCACGGCCATTGGATATGCACTGCTGATAAACTCTAATGGGAGCGAAACTCGAGTCCAGTGCTTCCCTTTGGTGTGGACTCAGCGGAATAATTACGCCAGAACAGGAGGGCGACCGTTCAAATGAGAGTGGTGTGGCTATGAACAGATTACTGAAACAAAAAACCCTTGTACATTCGGAAGACTAGTGGAGGCGGCGATCCATTGCCAAGTTAGACAGGTGTTCTGAACCGATAGAGCAGCCTCAATGTAATGAAATTTCTTACCTCCACTAGCGGAAGTTGCATAATTCCGGTCACTGGGGCTTCAAACTAGCCAATCGCGATCTATCTGTTGGCTGGTCACGTGCAGTTACAGTGTCAGAAGAGACATCCATCCATCGCAAAGGACGCCTGAAGGTACACCGAAATATCTAACGTATCTTTCCACGTTTCTTATCAATTTGCTTATTAATGGCAGTAAAAATACTGTAAATCGATGAAACGCACGCAATCTATCGATATTTTGATAGACTAGTGACGATGGCCATCTTCAAAGGTCACAACATGTCGAAAAGACCAACCTCAGAGGAGCGCAACCCACGGACACGCTTCACCGTCGTGAACCTAACTGGAGAGGATTCAAGTTGAACAGTTTATTGCTTTTGCTTGATTTATCGAAAATGAGCACACACTGAATACCTTAATTTTGTAAAATAG
Source organism: Opisthorchis viverrini (assembly GCF_000715545.1). Lineage (NCBI taxonomy): Eukaryota > Metazoa > Platyhelminthes > Trematoda > Opisthorchiida > Opisthorchiidae > Opisthorchis > Opisthorchis viverrini. Next base: position 212,839 of record NW_008752060.1, on the reverse strand, counting down.
GTCAATTCTGAGCCTATTCTGAGGAATTATCTTCATATCAGAGTGTTCGTTCTAGAGAGGTCTCGTATTCCTGAAAAATTTTCAGGTTGGTTGAAAACTTAAAACATCCAATTCTTAGTAAGATTTCACGAATCTGTTTTGAGCCAATTAGCGCATCCTATCCGTTTCGGTATTCTTAGATTCACCTTATTCTTACATATTATTAGTAAAAATATGTGTAGTACATATATATGTATATTACATATGCACATATATATAATCACAAAGCTGGATTTCAGAGTGTTCAAGTTAGAATATTTGCTTACTAAAAAGCAGGCCGCGAATTTCAAAGTATGAACCTAATTTTCGTTAGATTTAGACCGTTCATTGGTCACCAGATGGACCAAGAATTTTGATGAAATCCTTTGGGTTACCCAGTGTCAAAAACATTTGTTTCACGCTGTGTTCAAAAGTCGAGCGGTAGCAACTGGTCATCGGACCAAAGTGCATGGGTTCCGAAAAAAACCCGGTTGGTTCGTACAGGTTTAATCCTTTCGCAACCGCACAGTAGGTGTTTGTCTTATATCGGTTTTGCTAAAATTAAGTACAATCTGATAAGTTCGGTTTTCCGACACATTTCTATCGGGACTTGTCAAATAAAATATCCTTTGATGTGCATATAATATTGAAAAGTGAAGACAAATATTGTTGGCAGATATATTGTGAGCACATTTGAATAGGGTAGTTACTTACTTACTAAGGGCAATTCTGAGTTTATCACGTTGAATCCAAAAGGATTGGTAGTGATGACGCCAAGGGAAGTTCTGATGAAGTAATTAAGTTGATTATATCAGAAGGTAACAAGCACTAACAAATGTCTAGAACGTGATGAATACAATAATTAGGTGCACTCGATAGGAGTAGATACAATGCGAAAAGTGGTATAAGCCAAAAAGTGACTTATCGTTAAAGGACACTTGTTGAGAGTTGCTGAGTGAAGTTCCGGACGTGGGACGTGTCTTCTCTGCAGTGTAGCTGCTGCACGTGTTCCGTGGCTGGCCGTGGAGACTCGCGGAGCTCTGTTGACTTCCTGTCCTGTGTGCCCGAGTGTGTGTGTGTGCGTTGAGCCTGGTTGTATGCCTGTTTATTGTGTGCAGTGTGAAGAGAGGGGTGTGCCTTCGTGCTTGATGCTTGCACCAACATGAATACAACTTGACTTGATGTTCGCGCGCGTTACGCGTAAACAAAAATGGATGAGAATTTGTAGTGTCCAAGTTGTCGGCTAAGGTTGCAAGTGTGACAGGAATTGTCGCGTGGTTTGAGTGTCTGTGATGCGTGATCTGATGAGTGACCTCTCCAAAGTAACTCCCCTTCCCCACAAAGGTAGGCCCGGTCTTCTAATGAGTCCACGGCGACCACTGCCAAAGAGGAGACTCTACGGAAGAAAGAAGTGTTGTGTCCATCCTGTGGACTAATTTAGGTTGAAGCGATTCCATACTTGGTATGTCTCTGTGATCCCCTCATGGGAGCATTCCCCCCTCAGAGGGATTTCTCATGAAGTTTACTGCAACTAAAAATTTCAAAAAAGGGAGATCACTCAGTTGAGGCGAGGAAATTTTCCACGTTCTCCGCCATTCTCCATTTCTCTGCCTACCTGATGTGCCCGCAAGAAGTACGAAACCGATGTCAGCTGTTGAGCAGTTTTCAGCAACCTTAAGAGTAGTGTGTTTCGTCTACACATTAGCTCACTGTGATATTTTGAATATCGTACCGAGGTAATAGGGCCTTTTTCAACACATTCAGTTGATTAGAAATATCATAAAGGAGAGATTCACCTTGGTTCCAGGTAAATTTCCCGTTAAAACCAATCTGGCGTGCAGATGAGTGTATGATTTGAAACTCACTATTGTTCTATGCGAGAAACTGAATGAGCAAACCAAGAGGTAATCAATTCTCTTTAAAGCTATGATCGATTCCAGAGTTTATTATGATTGTCTGTTTCGAAGAGCTGGTTGTTCCCACTTTGGTTAGTTAATTCAATCAGATCTACTTATACACCTTATCACTCGTCATCAGAAATCTCTATAGAGAAACGGTACTTTTCTGGTGAACCAATACCTCACTTGCTCCCGGAGATGGGCCACCCTTAAGAAAGTATTACACTCTCTTACGGCCTTGACTTTTCGCCAGGAGTTACTGTACCTGATAATATATGAACAGCATTAATCATACTGCAGTCATTGAGCTTCGAATCCATATTCTCGAATGTAGAAGAACAAAACACGAGCAGTCCACAAGCCGAAGTGATGTCAAGCGCAGTGCCATCGCTCACGAACTCAAGATACTTAGCCTCATTAAGGAAACTACTCACAGGGTTGCTGAAGCTCTTCGATGGCCCACGACAGATTCTGCCCTTCTTGAGGCTCATCAGGTAGGTCCAGCCCCCAACGTTCCGTCAACCTAATGTTATACTTGAATCCAAATTGAACTGATTTCGACAAATACACTCATTGGCAAATCAGTTTGTTTCTCACGGGAGACTCAAGCGAATCTCCCGTCTAAGTAACTGACACCCAAGTTGGATATAATGCCATCCGTACTACATTCACGCAGTTCGCCTGGCTCGGAATCAGTCAACACGGTAACACGTTTTGCACTCTGAACGACTGAGAAATTGGTATCAACTAGCGTAGTACCAATAAGTATGAAGTAGCTGTTTCCACGGCAGCTTAGGACACGTAGACCTGTGTCCAGTGACATGCCAATAGTCAAACAAAAGGCTTGTATGCTGAGTAGTATTCACAACAAGGTTGATGGGTGAATTAATCTCAGATATACTGTTACGCTCTAAAACGTGTGAAACAGTATCAAAGACATAAGACAGCGCAGTTTATTAGTAACAGGAGACGGTTTGGGGACTTTAAGTTGTGGTTTCATTGCCTAAGTGATGCGAAGTTGTGCTGACTAGAGGAGGCGCACTGTACAACTGTTTCAGGCTCATTGGGAATCGTTAGCATTACTCTAGAAGTTTTAAACCTCCAGTCAGTAGTTTGAACACTTGGCAATTTGGCTACGAGCGATGAACAGCGTTGCCACAAACTCGCAGTTCACGACACTCATGTGGTGACCAAAGTGGACCCTCGGATAGTTATGCGCTTAGAGGACAGGTCCAGAACGATGCAATGATATGGACTCAAGGCACTGTAGTGAGCTATATCTTGCATACTACCATTAGCTGTAAGATTTAGGTGGATAGGTGATCCGGCGTCCTTGGCAGACAAACCGACAGAGTCCCCGTCTGTCGACCAAGATGATGTTAGCCCATGGCCTTCCACAGGCGTGACCTTCAGTTCATGTTTTTTGTGTCTGCATTACCCACTACACGATCTACCGTGATCCACCAACGTCAAACGGCACGCCATATTCCCTTACAAAACACTCAAGTAGGTCGGTTGATGAATGAGGTGGGAAATTCATCTTGTACATGACAGATACCCTGTTGTGTACACTTTTAGGAACCCACTCAATAGAAAGATATTTGCTCTTGCCTAAATCATGGTCGCGGTTGACAATACCGAAAAGTGCCATAGTCCTCCTGTGCCATACAATATCCATTCGTTGTTATCTGCTGCCTGTGCATACGAAATTTTTATGTCATGTGAGTTGAAGTGTCCCCATGTAGATAATTTTGAGTTTTCCGAGGACGGTGTGCTAGACGACTTGAATAAACCTATTGGTTCCCATCAGATCCTGTGCATTTGATGTCCCGAAGTGAAGGAGACGGGCCGTAAAACTACTTCGGTCATCCGTGGATCTCACAGGACTTTGGAAGACGCATTTCTCCGATGACCGGTTGATATTCGTTCAAACTTGTACACTCAGATTTACGCCCAGTGAGGATGAGTTGTCTGGTGAGAGACGGATCTCACTGAATCACCCCGAACAGACAACGGACCATCCAGAAAATATCCTATCTGTTTCACGGGGCAGTGTTCGGAGCGGTAAGCGAAGTTGACCATGGGTTGTACCGGATGATGTAGTGCTCATGGTTCGAGTCACTTTCAGAAGGTGTATGGCGTCGCCAAGAACATAGCATTCTGAATACAACTCAAACAAATTTCTACACGATGTTCCATTCAGTTCTCCAAAGTTACACGACAGCTAATCTGTCAGACATCCTCTCCGCATGAGTGTCACACGCACTTTCGCTGTACAAATTGGGTTTCTCTGTAATGAGATTACTTTGGAGTGTACTCGTTTCTGGGAAACCGCTCGTCAGGTTTTGTGAAAACTGTCGTTTCACAGATATGTGAAAACCCGGTGGGCGTTTGCCTAACGGAAGTAGGTTTGTACATTTTTGCCCAATCTGTCCAGTGGAATAAACGAAATTACTTGATCGATTTGCGTTAGTTTTGAATAGAACTAATTGATGAACAATAGAGGGTTGTCAGATGCGAATCTTAGTGTCGGGTGGTTGACACGCTTTCCATTGAAAGGAAACTGAGCTATTTAAACAAATAGACTTGGTTGAATTCTGGTTATAGTTTCATCGATTAACAGGCGGAAAATTCGAACCAACCCAACCATTCTTGTTTGTATTTTGTAGGTTCACGATACAGTCGTCGACCTTTCAGTACTTTCCGAGTAACTATGAAAGTCCCTAACTGGGTGTATTCTGTTCACAGACATTTTCGAGTAAGAATCCCGTTTCGGGACCTCTATACAATCCCAGAAAATCTGGACTTGGCAAGTCGTCTCTGGTGTTTGTTTTTCTCTTTGTTGCTTATATCTTTGTGAATCTTTGCGATGGTTTTGAAATTCTCCGCACGAATTGTGAGGGGCTTGTATGGAAACTCGTTTGGATTGCATTCACCTTGGATAGAGGCGTGTGGTGCTCTCCATCTGCGTAAAACCGTGCGGAATTCGGAGCTTGGGAAATCGGTGTGTTTCTTGGCCATGTGCCTTTAGAAACCGTGCACATTTCTGATGTAATTATCCACCACTGGTTGGTAGACAGAATCCCATTCTCATCGGGACTCTTAAAAACGAGATTCATTCTTACCGAGTTCACCCAATCTCGGTGCACTCCTGAAAAGCTCAATGTGAACTGACTTAGATTAGAAATAGTCTATTTATGACCACTGTATGCCCCCGAAAAACCAACTTTCAATGTTTATTCGTCGTGAAGAAGGACCTTGGATTATCGTCGGTACTATGCGGCCAGAATACACAGCCTGGATCCAAAATTGATCGTCCTGTGAGTGGATTTTGAGATTTTGTTCTGTCAGCAGGGCCAGTCTATGCCGAGAAAACGAGAAGCACTGTACGACTACTTCATCCTTACTAGAAATTGCTTATACCAAAAGTAGCACCGCTCCCGCTTCAATCATGGAAACCACATCACGTGACCACGTACTGACTAGTTCCTCAACTTTGACAACTTTGCCCTCATCTTGTGTGATTATTCTTCCTCTGAGCTAATTAGGGATTACTGTTTGAGTGAGTCTCGTGTGATGCTGACAACTCCCAGTTGGATGAAACAGGTGTACAATGTCCCTGGGCTTTTTGGCCTACAGTGAAGGCCAGTGAAGGAATGAAGGAATATTTTCTCAGCGAATGTATCGATTTCGAGCTTTGAACCCTTTGAAAGACTTGGAAGAGATTGTTAACCATTCGAATCATCATACCGACAACAATGTATGAAATTTTACTGTACGGATGTTTGAGGAGCGATATCGAAAAATAACGAAAGGCATACAAGCGAGTGGCCAGATTACGTGTGGTTCTGGGAGATGGTGTAACTCGTGTTCCCAGCCCTATACCGTTCGTCAACGACCAACGTGCGTATTTACTGAACGATGTATTGCCAATAAGAGTAAATCGATAAGGATTCTTCATAAAGTCACGGTGAACCAACTCAGAAAAGCGCTCCTTTGCTTCACATTTCAGTTCGCTCACCAGTACATGTTGTCAGTCAACACATTTTCCCGCCACCCAGTTTCTGACACATCTGTAAATCACTTTTCCGAATTACCGAAAACCTACGTCCGGCTTGGATTTAATTCAACTTCTTACCCTCCTGTCTTAGGACTGATTGGAACCAGTTCAATCAACTTCGGGCAGCTCATCAGTCATGGATGTCAATCACGGTGAACATACATTGTTTGAAATATCACACTTGTTACAAATAGCAACAGCTTGCTGAACGCCACAGGGGCTTGGCAACACCTAAGGAAGCGTTGGGCTTTATTTAGGACAGGTCGGTATCGTCCTTGCTTCTCCCCCGCGTCTCCGAACCCCGTGGTATGACGTGGCTTGAATCTAGTTCGCTGAATCTGATTGCCTTCCGTGCTACTGTCATTCCATTACACCCTGATATGTGCAATCGATATACCAAAGTAGGTGGTCAACTTGGCCGAAATTTTAACTTAGTTTTTGATAAACTAGATTCGATTCTATTATTATTCATTTATTTTTCCCTCATCTATTACCGCCTTCTTTCCACCGATTTCTTTTGATTTATTTGTCTAACCTTTTTTATCGCGACAATCTCCCATCCGGGATAACATCTGTTGTCCATTATCGATGAAAAGGCTATCTTAGGATTGTTCGAACACTCAAGGTCATTCAGTAAAAATAAGCTAACTGTTCCTCAATACAAACAAGATGCATCCCACTTGGAATAAGGCAGCAATTTCCTACGGTGTTCGGTGACTCCCAAGTTGATCTAAATCAAAGGGTGTACCTTAGCTCGGGAAGCCGGGAAAATGTCACCTTTTATACCATTTAATGTAGGTGGGAATGTCCTGGTGTAACGAAGACACTACCGATGGGAGAGGCTTTGCGTCTCTAGAAACGGGAGATCTGTCGCGGAGTTGGTGGCGTCACTTTGTAGCATTTGCTTGGATTCGAGCAACAGTCAATGGATATCCAGGAAAGTTCAGAAAGGCGCGTTCAAGGGAAGATGGATGTTCAGCTTTTGTAAATAAGATGCTAATGAGAGTTTTTCTTCCCTGTCCGATAGTCGACAACTGGTCAGTTGACGTTGCTTCTAGGGTGATCCTTCTGACCATTGTACATTAGTACTTTCTTTGAAACTTATCATTACTCATATTGTACCACTTTCTATCTCTCACTAAAATCTCAGCTTATTCCTGTTCTCTTCATACCGAATAACTTTTGTTTAAATGAACACAAAAGAAATAT
>NW_008752060.1:204260-204388 GCF_000715545.1 Opisthorchis viverrini | reverse complement strand
TAACCTGACCCACAAGCGTTTCTTAGTCGATACTGGGCCTGAAGTCAGCGTCTTACCGTCTTCATCTAAGGAACGTCACTCAACCACGGCTCTTACACTTCGTGCGGCAAACGGGTCTGAATCCTCAC
>NW_008752060.1:202415-204002 GCF_000715545.1 Opisthorchis viverrini | reverse complement strand
AGCACATTCTTGAGTTGGGCATTATACGTCCATCTAGTTCTTCTTGGGCATCATCACCTCACATGGTGGAGAAAAAGACCAGTGGCGATTGGCGACCTTGTGAAGACTATTGCTTGCTTAACAAGGTCACCGTTCCATACAAGTACAATGTACCCTGATTTCGCTTCGACCCTGGACGGGAAGACTGTTTTCTCGTCGACCTTGTCTTAACAAGGTCACCGTTCCATACAAGTACAATGTACCCTGATTTCGCTTCGACCCTGGACGGGAAGACTGTTTTCTCGAAACTCGACCTTGTCCGTGCTTATAACCTGATACCGCTAGTCACTGACGATATACCGAAAAGGACAATTACCACTCCTTTCGGCTTGTTCGAATTCCTCCAAAGGCGCTTTGGTTTACGCAATGCTGCCCAGACCTTCCAACGTTCCATTAACCAGGTCTTACGTGGGTTAAATTTCGCTTACGCCCACATAGATGATGTTCTCATTGCCATCAGTTCACACACTGAACACATGCACCATTTGAAAGCCGTCTTTGAACGTTTTCGACAACATGGTATCATTCTCCAAGTTGAGAAATGTGACTTCGGTGTACCTTCCCTCGAAGTGCTTGGCCACATCATTGACCATAAAGGCACCAGACCACAACCCTCAAAAGTAAACACGTTGGCTGACTACCCCGCCCCAACTTCCTCGATACAACTGCGTCATTTTCTGGGTTTAGTCAATTACTACCGTCGATTCATCCCCGGGTGCGCTCAACTTGCTCAACCTCTCACCGATTTACTTCGAAAGGGTACTCGCAAGTTAGTTCTTAACGAACAAGCTCTCCTAGCATTCAACCGACTGGAATCCTGCTTGACTCACTCGACGTTCTTGCATTATATTCCATCCGATCCACACACCAAGTTGTACCTCGCCACAGATGCCTCGCAAGAATCGGTTGGTGCAGTCCTTCAGACAATGAAAGATGCAGAGTTTCAACCTCTCTCATTCTTTTCAAAACGTCTGCAGCCCGCACAAACCCGTTACAGCGCGTTTGGGCGAGAATTATTAGCTATATACTTGGTAATACGCCATTTTCGACATCTCTTAGAGGGTCGATACTTCTCAGTTTTGACGGACCATAAACCATTGATCTTCGCTCTCCAAAGTACGTCCGATCGATATTCTCCCCGAGAATGTCAGCAGCTGGCATACATATCTCAATTTACGACTGACATCCGTTATAGTGAAGGTAAATCAAATGTAGTTGCTGATGCACTTTCACGTATGCAGACTGATTCTTTAGGCTTTACGGAGGTTCCCTTATCTGAGCTGGCTGTACATCAAAAGAGTGATACTGAACTCGCGCAGTCTTTTTTTCCGTCGCTAAAGTTACAACAACTTCCTATAACCAATTCAACCGAAAGTGTCACGTGCGACCTCTCCACTGGTTCTCCCAGACCATTTATACCTGCTTCGCTCCGTTGGGTGATTTTCAATCAGTTAGATCATTTGTCGCATCCAGGTATCCGAGCCACTCGGAAGCTTATCAGCGGTAGGTTCGTGTGGCCTAATATGAATAAGGACATCACTAGGTGGG
>NW_008752060.1:191792-202204 GCF_000715545.1 Opisthorchis viverrini | reverse complement strand
TTGATCAGGTGAAGAAACCGTTACAGCCAACGTACGTCGGTCCATAGCGCGTTATTTCGCGCCGACCTAAATATTTCGTCATCGACAAAAGAGATGTTCAAGATACCGTCAGCGTCGATCGACTAAAATAGCGCACGTTGATCCCACCGCATACTCTCCTATCAACCAATCACAACGCTTATCTACGCCTCCGCTTAACACGAACAACAAAGCCGGATAACGTACAGCCAGTTGTTCATACTCGTTCTGGTAGAAAAGTGACTTGGCCAACGAAGGTGCACAGTTACATATCTTAGTAGCGTTCCTTGTCGAGCGTTTATTTTGTTTACGCAACGCTCTAGAGGGGGAGTTCTATGGTGATCTTTCTGACCATTGCACATTAGTACTTTCTTTGAAACTTATCATTACTCATATTGTACCACTTTCTATCTCTCACTAAAATCTCAGCTTATTCCTGTTCTCTTCATACCGAATAACTTTTGTTTAAATGAACACAAAAGAAATATGACACAATACAAATTCTGTACCTCGTGAAAGGCGTGTTCCCTTCTTGCTGTGTCGAGTTACGCTGTCAGTGAATTAACGAGCGGTGATCTACCTTTCAGACTACGACGGGATAGAAAGTATCTAGGAACATATTAAGGAAGATTCCAGGAAGGAGATCGATTTGGATTTATTGTGGTGGTAATAACTAACTGTACCAACGAACTGTGAGTTGTATAATCTCGCCTATTTTCACTCACTTGAATTAACTACTTTGAACTGGTATTTGCTAGGGTTATTTACTGCACTTCTCCTCACCACTAAAGACGCAACTTTTAGGTTTAATGCAGATCTCTACAGGAGTCTAAGCGCAGCTTCTTGTGACCTTGACTCCAGCCTAGCAAGTACATCAGGCATTTTACTCGGAATATTGATGCTTTCCTGGTGAACGGGAACTTGGGGCGTACATGTGCATACATGCTCCAAGTTCCAAACTCAGCTTGTCTACGGTACGCGGAAGGATGTGTCACGTGCCTCGGCAGCGTGGATCTTGTGGTCGTACTTTTTGGGTTTGTTTCAAGAGATAACTCGAATACGCTGATCTTGGTGGTTAGCTACATCTGGTACCAGAAACTACTGAAACACACTCCTTGCGTCTGAAAATGCCGCACATTTGTGTTTTACTGAATAAAAGAACTGGTGTCTCGACGTGATGACTCCAACACTTTTCGCTATGAGGAACGCTGTTATCTGGCTACTTTGGGGCGTAGCAACCACCGGAGTAAATTCAAACTAGCGAAATACACTCATTTGAAAATTAAGTTTGTTTTTCGAAAGACTCACCCGGAACTCAGCTGAATCTCTCGTTTGCGATGTTATCATGGTTCATTAGACCCCGACAACTAATGGAGGAAGAAGCAAATGGCCATGCGGGGTGCAAGTATGAGCAAAGATATATCTGTCAAACGTAGTGCACGACGGTGATATCCCAAGACATGAAGAGGTATGACTGGCGCTGATTGGTCGTTACCACCAGGTGAATCAGTGTCCTGGATTCAACGGCAGTCATCATTGGGGACCATGATTAAGGTGGTTCTACGCTCACTAACTGGCCAACCGATAGATCAGCCCCTTCATTTCATTAGAATTTGGCGTGATCGCAGTAGGACGAGTCCCCTTGTTCATGGAAACATGCAGATAGTTGAGTCTGCACCAACAGCATTCAGAAAAATGACCAAGAAATCGAAGGACACATTTTGGTTGTGCATGGTTGAGGCTGGATCCTTCATTGTTCGATTAAGATCACTCTCCCGATTGGCACGAACTGTGATGATAGACCGCGTCCAGTCATCGAGTGGTCTGTCAGTGGTAGGATATGATGGTAATCTCGTAAAATCTGAAGCACTTTTCGACCAACCAGAATGAACTTATTACGATGGGATGATTGGCGAGTGGACTCGCTTGGCATGCAAACGAGAGACGTGATTTGGACCGTTAATTGGTCCAGCCTGTTTTTGACATTTATTGCGCACGCACAGCCTCATCCGGCTAGTTGTTTCGTTCATTTACAACTGTCGCAGACGGTGTGATAAATGGATCTAGCCGCATTTCATCGGATCCACACGGGTTCATTTGATGATTATGTGTGAAAATACTTTCCAACAAACAACAAGTCTCTGTACCGTACCATAGGCATGTAGATCAGGCTGAATCTCTGGGCCCTAAGGGCGCGACTAGACAAGTCTTTCTGGTCAACCTCAGGGACTTGGAACTTCCCGCAAAACTACAGCCCGCTCCGTTCTAGGACTTTTTCTATCTTTATTCTAACGAGCGCAGAAGAAGAAAGAAGATTAGTTCCCGCATAATTTGGATGTCAAAGCCTTTTTGTTGATTGCGCCATTATTTTGAGGCCACGAAGTAGTGCCGTCCAACGACTACCGAAAAATGCACCCCCAAGTGACGGGCTTGGGGCAAATAGCGATTGAGAGGTAAAAATTTATATTGCCCATGGCTGATGGAGAACATGCACCAAGAACGTCAAGGACTAAGTGTATTCCCATATGTGTATGACATTCGAAAGCTAGACATCGTAATAGGTTATTTACCTAGACTTCAAACATTACCTGACGCAGGATAAATCTATGCGAAACTGCAATGAAGTGTCGAAAGCTCACAAACTAGGTATCGTGCACCGTGCCTTCTTCGAGAATATCCTGCTGCCAGTTAGAAAGCTTTTTGGCAGTTCCATAGGATGGTCACTTCTGAAAGAGTAGTTAGTGTAATGCCTCATCAGATTCTTTACAAAAGTCTGCGAAAACGGTTTCAGGGGAATGAACAGCATCCGCATTTTCCACCCAAGCTCTCAGCATAACAGCGTGTATTGCTGATGAACCATGCGAGAAGTGTTTGCCCTGGTGTCCAAGCTGTGGTGGAAGCTGACGGTTGGTACGAAAATTATGGAACCGCTTTGCAGTGTTCGTTCATTATTGTTTAACATCCAGGGAAGCTCAAGAGGATACCTCAGAATGTCCACTTTTGAAAAACTATGTATGTGCGGTATTTACTTTTGTGTCTAATGGCTTGCAACCGATAAGTTCTTATTTGCTGATAAACGTCTTCACAGAGAAGGGCGCCCATCTTTCGAAAAATGCTTTGGTGGTCAAACACCTCCCTTTCCAGTAGCCATGTTGCTCAGATGTCAGCTCTCGAATTCGCTGAGTTCAATTCTAAAACGCGCGCCTCCAACCCCTCACAACAGTTTATGAACTGTGGACTTCAAACAAACAAACCCGGGCCGTTTTGGTCGATTGCTTTGAGCGCTGGTTGCAAATATGTTATTTTTCATCCAAAGATAGCTCACCTTCCCCGAGCAAGCTTTTAGAGCTTCCAGAGTGAACTAAAAATTGCTGCTACTAGCGCCTCAGGATCTGAGATTTGTCTTGTGGGAACTATGGGTTGCCCATCTAATTGCATACCGAAGAACCTGGCCTAAACATTACGTTTTTGGGGTGGAAAGTAGCTGCCAACAGGGAGGTGTACGGAGACATCGCAAACGGAGACAATTGTCCACTAGTTTCGGGGGGCAGATAGTTTTCAATTTATGCAGACATTATACAATGCATACATTATACGTTATACAGACCATTAAAAGGACATAGTGAGTAACAAAGAAGAGCTTTGGAGCATTAGTTGAATAATTTCCTAGCTTATATTTGCAGTCCCACCGATCGCCCGACTGTAATGTGTGGTAAACAGTGTATTAACCACAACCAGAGGCTCTATGATCAGTTTCAAAATTGTCCCACATGCATTCAGTAGTGGGCAGCAGAAGAGCTTGGTATTTTTTGAGAACCATGAACCTCCTTGGAATTTGACCAGGCGTTACACCGCTTGATGGATTTCGGCTCATATAGAGGGATGCAACTTCAGGTTTGTTTCCTATATACTTTACGCAGTACTAGTAGTTTCCATCCTGTAGATCACTGGCAGACTGATAGAATGTGGTCCAATAGTGCCCCTCCACCCACCTGTCCTGAGTCCTTTCTGAACAACACCTCGTATGCCTAGTTGACCGCAGTGCAATCACCCACATACAGTGGCGATGAACCAGGTTTCACTGTGGCCAATATTGCCGGCAGGTTTAAGCCTGATCCTCAAACTAAGTTTAACTAGTTTATTATAAATGCTTTAAACGGTCAGCAGGCAACCAAATCGGGTTAATGTTATGGTACAAGCAGCGGCTTTCATCTGAAACGGAGTTTCCTTGAAAGTTAGCAAGAATCCACGATAAGCAGGCCTGTTTAAGTAGCAAGTCTTCTCGTACACTTCCTTTTGCCTTCTGGATACAATGCTCCAGCCGATCTGACAAGAGAGAGAGGTGTACTTGACATAACCCCCCTGTCATCTGGTCTGAGCATAGTGGGCTTTTAGAAAAGGCATTTGGTTGGAAATTCTGTGTAAATGCCCGGGTTATTGCTCTTTTTGGTGTGCTTGCAGAGTACACGGAGACAAAGGAATGGTGCGCCTCAGGAGCTTTGGAGGCGATTTCCAGTCCTTGCTCTTTGCGGCTGAAATTCAACGTGATGTACCATTTCAGTGAACTCGTGTGCAATCGGCGTAACAGGATTGAAGAAATCAAAACGGCGTCTGATCAAATGAACCCTGGTAGTATGGGGGTAGCGGAACCTTGATTATCAGCTGACACCACTGACATCGATCTCGCCCTTATTGATATATAGCGTTTTGCACTTACGGGACTGGCAGCAGAACTGAAGGCAGTGTGATTTTGCACTGCCACCAAGCGATCAAGTCTTCAACCACCTTCGATATCACTATGGCCACGGTACGTGTCATCGCCAGCCACAACACGGTCAAGACGAGTCTGCAGCGCCCTACACTTAACATTATCGGCTTTTTGGGACTGAACTGGCTTGTCACGATCCTCTGCGACACGGCCACCGTGTCCAGCACCCCGGATGAAGAGGGGAAATGGAAGCTTGTAAACCTTTTCGCCCATGTAGTGACAGCTAATGCCGCAGCATTGCTAGCATTCATAAGGGCTGCTAGTCTATCACCATTGGAAAACCAGTTGGGCAACGATTGATACTGTACAAACGCGAGCCCGAACAATCGCACCCTGGCGATGTCTTCTGGCACGGTAGTGAAAAATGTACAGGGCAACAGCTGAACCCGGCAAACAAATAAACTCTCACTTAACTGTCATTGATAAAGATAGACAGATGGTGATGCTGGTTGACTGCCGATTACCTATTGATTGCAACTTCCATTCTGCATAGTCTGATGTTAGACGCGAGTTCGGCAACTGTATAAGCGGTTCTTATATGTGTGCCACAGGCTAAAAGTCGAACAACAGCCTTTGTCTATAAGACTAACATTACTATGGAGAGGACTGAAGCCAAGTCCTGGGCCCTTGAACTATAAAAAACACAAGTTCTGTGGAACTCGGTACATATTATTCCCACGCATCGAGCAGCGGAAATAGGAGCCGTGGACTTCCGCGGATTCTGTGACCGCTGCGAAACATCAGTTCAGCTACCTGAAGAGAGGAACGGAAGCGAGAAATACCGGTTCTTTCCTGTGATCTGACAACTGAGATCGGTTGATCAAGGAGGGCCGTAACGAGGCCTGAACCTTACGACAACAATGCACGACTGAATTTATCTACAAAATGTTACCCTGGTAACTACCGCGAACGGTAATGGTTGGTGGAATTAGATCAATCGAGCTTAAATGTTGCAAATCCTGAAGAGCTGGGATGAACGGTCTGTTGCGAGATTGGACAAGACACATTCACGAAAATTAGAGGCCTTGGCTATTACATTATTATGCAAAAGCTCATTGGACAAAGCTGACATGCCACGTGAATGAGAGTGTGCCATTACAAAATCGGCGTTCACAAAATGGATATACACAAACCAGAGATACGTAAAGAGGTTAATCATTATTCTATGACCGAGTAGGACATACAGCTTGTGCTAAAGGATACCGTCTTTGAGAGGCTGACGCCCGCAGACTGGCCATCATAACTGTTTAAACTTCCCCTAATGACTGCAAGTGATGCGGAGCAACTCAGTTAGCACCATGTTCTCCAAACAAACTGGACCAAGTTCATCGACATTTGATCCACTTCTGACAGTAGACCATTCATCAGCAAAAATACCTGGGTTTCTTTTTACTCTGAATCGGCTTCAACACTTACAGAGAAAGCGGACAGAATTTATTCTGATCCACAAATCCGACGGGCCAACACGCGAATCACACCCGGTCGGTAAGCCTTGATTTCGCTTCAAAGCAGTCATTATTCTGAGATCGAGATGGTTTCTTTTTACTCTGAATCGGCTTCAACACGTAAAGAGAAAGCGGACAGAATGTATTCTGATCCACAAAACTGACGGGCCAACGTGCGAATCACATCCGATCGGTAAGCCCTGATTTTGCTTCAAAGCAGTCATTATTCTGAGATTCAGATTAGTCATAGCGCCTAGCGGCTTTCTGTTCTCGACTTATAACAACCACCTGGTTGAGCGTTACCGCCTTCCACAGCACCAAGTCTTCTACATACATAAGAGAGCTAGAAGTGGTGTGCTGTAGCGTACAATCTAAACATCCTCGGGTACAAAGCAGATCCTTGAGGCAAAGCTGCGCATTTTCTGTGGGTGATCACTTATGTTTAATTAACCAGTGTCCATCCTCCGAAGAAGTTCACTGAGATATCCATTATTGAGGTCACAACGAGTAACTTTCGTCAGTGACCCGTGGTTTGAACCCTTCCTAGAGTTACACTTAAGCCCAAAACGTTTAATTCAGAGAGGCCTTTCGCGTTCCCAAAACTCTGGTTGATGTCAATTTTTTAACACCTTACAACCTGTTCGACTCTACGGTGTTCTTTTGCTGAATTGCGACCCAAGCGGCTCGGCGGAATCAGATGGCTTGTCTTCTTAAATTCCCAAAAACTAGACATGTGCTGCAGCCTCTTTTAGCTTATATTATGCTCTTTGCTCTTTTGCCCGAATTCTTCTCAATAATCCGAAAACCGATGAACATCCATTTGATGAGTGTGCAAAAACCACAAATGAAACAGTTGTGGACTTACCAGTATCAACGCCACCTCTTGTAAATGATCGCAAATACGAGGACAATATCTCTGTAGAATATTCCAGTGTCGTCCATTAGGTTGATTCACATATCGTACTTTTCTTCCAACCTGTTGAAATTCGACCCTATTTTATTTGGACCTCAGCAGGTCTGCTCATCTTTGTTGCAGGATGGATCATGTTTTTGCTGGATTTTCTGAGGATTATGACTCCACACCTCAAATGTTTGTTAGTGAGAGCAGGAAAATCTTGGTTGCAACGGTTTTTCTCCATCACAGCGGCTGGAATGCTTGCTTTCGCCATTTCTGCCGAGTGAGAAAAGCCTGATGCCAGTTTGAGATGAAGATTCGCATGGCTCTCTGCAAGGATGAGCAGTGTGGGCTACTAGAATCACTGTGTTGGGCAACACTTTTACCAGAGCTTCTGTCGGACGCCGAAGCCATTCTGTTAGCTGCGGAATTCATACGTTGTCCTAGTGACCGCAGTAATTATGTGAATAATAATCATGCCTAATCAAGACTGGTGTGTGGCATGCCTTTGGACACGTCATGACAGTACACTTAGAAGACAGCTCAACAGACGCCAGCTGCGGGTTTATAGCAATAAGCCAGCCACAAAGATGTAGACACTGCCAAAATCAAATGCGGTTTTTCCAAGGGTGACACAACCTAAACACCACGTACATTGGGGACTGTGTAGATAAATTGATATGGGCATTGTATGGCGTGAAGTTTTGAGCCAGTGAAAAAGAAATTCGAGATGATGGAATTGGAATTTTGGGGAATTGCAAATATACGGTCAGCGTTTTGAACCAAAACTGGTGACAGTCACACAAAGAGAATGATCCCGAGCGGTTGGAGAAGCAGCCCAGTAGCGAAATGGGGATGGTGAACCACACAAGAATGATAAATTTATTTCACAACTTACAAAGAACATGCCAAATTAGGCATGATCGGATTGCTGTAGCCTGAATGCGGCGGGCACAGAGACAACAGGAAGGAAAGTACAACCTATGATAGAAGCTTGTCACACGAAAAGCCATCGGAGTTGTGCAAACAAAAATACTGGAAAAATGGGGCGTACGACTAGAAAATACTGGAAAAATGGGGCATAAGGTACGACTAGTTCAATGATTAGGTCGGTTGACTTGAACTAAAACTTAAAAACCATTGCTGGCAACGGGTGACCTTGTGCGGTAGACTGAAGGGTGAAGGACCTAAACAGCTGCATTAGAGAGGGAGATGGGAAAACTCAAAGTGGAGACGAACGGTAAGTCTCGTTTACATTGAAACTGAGAAAACTCACTGAAGTAGCTGAGGGAGGTCAGGTGTAAAGGACGTTTTTGATGGGTGGCGCTTATGCATGGGGCCGAACGAACACCGTAAGGAAATCGCTGAACTCATGGAACAGGCTAACTGAACTTGCGGTGGAAACCAGGATGGTAAAATCAGAACCCATCCCAGAGGCGGTTTTAGTCGGGTGAGCAACTCGTTCATAGTCGAAATCATAGCCTCAAAAAGGGCTGCGGGGTGGCGGTTGAGATTACGTAGAAATAGTCATGAGAGTGCCATCAGCCTGGTGCTGCATCACCATTGCATTGACAGTCCCGCGACGGACGTCAAGTTTGCGCCAATCGAATAGGGACTGCACATTCCTGTGGCAGCTGGATCTGGAATGAACGACCCGATCGACACGAGTAAAGATGGGCCGATATGGGGTCATATATAATTTTGAATCATTTGGAGGACAGTGTGTTTGAAACGAGGACCGGCCAGAATGGAATGTTGGCTGAACGAGCGTTTGGAGGGACTGCAGTCGAAGTTTAAAGCTTGAGAGCAGGAGGGAAATGGCGTCTGGTGAGTGTCCGGAGACCGCAGATAAAACGGTGTCCAGTAAAAGAGAAGAGTCTTAAACGGGATGACGGCAACCTGAATTATCCTTCGAAAGAGTGGATTTTTGTTGGCTGACATAGTAATCAAGGTTTATTGAGGATTGGACAGCGCGAGCTTTGTTCATCGGCATAGGGCTATTTTACAAGACCTCACGCACACGAAATAAAACGACGCATTTCTTCATGCCCCCATCCCTCGGTTCTTGGCGCCATTATGTCCCAGGCGATTTCAACAAGCCACGTTTGATCAGACGATAACGATTTTTCCACAAATAGGCCCGGACCTTCTTCCACACACGGGTAATTCTGACAGATACATGAATACCCCACCAACCTGAACATGTTCGGTTTTCTACTAGTACTGACCGCATATTGTACCCCACCGTCTTCCGCAAACGTCCGTGCCCCCATCACTGAAATCGCCCCTCACACACGCAGTGGCCAGAGCCTCTTATATTTACAATCTCTGTTATGACCTGCTGTCCTGCGTCCTTCTCTTCACCGTGAAAAATACCCAGAAATGAGTGGATCGACGTAATACACAACGTGAATGCTGTTGTTGCCCTTCTTCGAGGTTGGGCAATATCGCCCATTACCGAAACAATGTCCGACACGCCTGCCTGGTTCAGTCCCCTAATTGCCCCATCAGCAACTCAACGGCGAAAATAACTTGGCCAGTTTCGACGTCTCTTGAACCGAAAGCATGAGACGTGTGCCAGTTACCCAAGAGTAGACTGGCAGATATGACAACGACTTCTAAATTTAAAGTCGCCGACAAATCGGCTCTATCCGGCATGTCCCATAAGTGACAAGTAAGGATATGCGGGTCATCCCTGTTCTGTCTGCTCAGGCAGACTATCATCATATACTCAGTGTCCCGAATGCTCAAAAAGACTCGTACTAGGACAAGCGCTTTAGATCTGACTACAGCATGCCTCTCTATTGCTAAGGCATTCAGGGTCCCTTATTATCACAACTTAATTTTCGAAATTTATGAATCGACTACCTCTAATCGGGTGCGAAGCTAGAATATCCCCTGGCCCTGACCGCTTGACGAAGACCGCCTTCCCTCTGCCTGGAAGGAAGCGATTGTCGCGCCAATCTACGAAACTGGTGACCATCTATCGCCTGGCAGCTATAGGCCTATAAGCCTCACTAGCGTGCCGTGCAAGGTGATGGAACGCATTCTGAAGCAAGCTATCCTAGTTCACCTTACCTTCAGCTATCTGATATCTCCAGCTCAACACGCATTTCTCCCAAACCGCCCTTGTGTGGCAAACATGCTCGTGTTTATGGACAGCCTAACCCAAGCCAAGCGTGAGGGATTCATATTGGGTGCCATATTTTTCAACTTCTCAAAAGCATTTGATAGGGTCCCACACGTCCCGCTGCTCCACAAACTCGAGTCTTACGGGATTCAAGGG
>NW_008752060.1:178264-183419 GCF_000715545.1 Opisthorchis viverrini | reverse complement strand
GTGAACGACAGCCACCGACCGACAAGAACAAAACCGACCCGGGAAACTTGGGCAAAAGCCTCGATCCTGTGTATCAATCCGTGGATCCGTGAACCCAAGCTCCTGCTAGGACGTAATGACGCACTCTCCTTTTTGTTCTTTT
Source organism: Opisthorchis viverrini (assembly GCF_000715545.1). Lineage (NCBI taxonomy): Eukaryota > Metazoa > Platyhelminthes > Trematoda > Opisthorchiida > Opisthorchiidae > Opisthorchis > Opisthorchis viverrini. The sequence goes on along the minus strand of NW_008752060.1, from coordinate 183,277 downwards.
TTACTACTAGGTCCCTGCAATTTTCGAGGAAAGTCATCGAATGGTTTTCTAACGCTCCTTATTACCAACGAACTTATGATCGTACGTAATGGTATACGACCCACCGGTTGAGAATAAACAATATTATTTTTGGTAGTATGGGGCTCACTCACCTGGGTTTTATCCAGTCTGGCACCAGTGTGACCGATCGAACTTTACTTTAGTTCGACCCCAAAAAGGCAATCAAACGCAACCAGACTAAACAAGGTGCCTCAGTCTCTCGTTTCTGCCACATCCTAGGCAACTTCATCCGGAATTGAGAAGAGAATGGCATCAATGGCTCCTTATCTATCCGTTAGTCCACTGGCGAACGGATATCAGAGTTTAAAGTAGGTTGCTCCATTTCCGATCTGATTCCTTGCCGAGCGCAGAAAAGGATCACTTCTTGTTCCTACTAATAATTTTATTTGAACATCTGCTCCCTCTCGCCGCCCAAGTATTCAGCACTATTATATGTGGGCTATTCGAGGTGGTCAGCCCACCTTAGAGAAATTTGCTAATGACCACTTAGGTTCACTAGCACTACCTGCCGATTGCGGAGGGCAGAAGTATTCACATAGCTTTCTGCAGTTTCTTCAGTTACACTTCCGAATCAGATTTGCCATTCCAATCACTTCTATGCAAAATAATAAGGATCGAAGTGCCCGTATCCACTTTTGTCCCCTCAATTGCATGCGCGCGTCCTGTAAGGCCACGTGCGTAGTCCATCTCATAGGTCGTAAGGACTACTGGACATTTCATCTATTAGAAAATTAGTCCTGCGTAGAAACTTTGGCTCAAGTGCAGCGTAGCGAATTCGATAAATTTTTAGCGATGAGTCACCTGTGCTACCCAAACAGGCTACCCGGGCTAGTCCTCTCTCAACAAATGCGGGCATCTCTGTAACAGTCTCACACATAACTTCCGCCTTTTTCAAAGTGGCGTGACGTTCTGGCCTGAACTCGCGCTGACCATCCCAGAAACCATAAACGAAAAGTCTTCCCGAAAGTCATCCAAAGCCAGCCGGACCCTTCGAACTTCCCTTTCTTCAATTTCCCTTGCGTTCTAAACGAAATGCTAAACGAACTATCGCTGAAGCTAAAGGGCTTCTCCTCAAAGGAGATCTCCTCTGGGAACCACTCCTGTTTCTGATCCACGTCAACGACCTCCCAGACGTTCTTGCGAGTCCATGATTACTTTTCGCGGACGGCTTAAAATCCTGGAGTTCCAATGCCAGTGCCCTCCAAATGGACGTAGACGCTGCCAAGCAGTGGTCGTTGGACTGGCACCTTCCTCTGAATGATGAAAAGTGCGTCCATGTGTCGTTTGGAGGGGATTCAGCGAATGCCTTTGTTATGCATGGTGAAAAGGGACCAGAAAACATCATGAGGATAGATGCCAAAAAAGATTTAGGCATCTGGGTCTCCTCAAACTTGTCCTTCGCACTACACCATGAGAAATCGGCCCAAAAGGCATTCGCCGTTTTACGGATGATCCGACGCACCTTCTCCCGTATTACTCGCATGGACTTCCAAATACTCTATGGGGCCTACGTCAGACCGCTCCTGAAGTACGCCAAAAAAGTTGTCTACTCAGGACGTACAAAAGACATCACCCTCATTGAGCGTGTCCAGCGGGCCGCCACGAGAATGGTTGCCGGCCTCAAATCCGTGGACTACGAAACGCGTCTCGCGATGCTTGATCTCTTTCCCCTGGAGTACCTTCGACTCTGAGGGGACCTAATTCCCACCTATGCCCTGCTTGTACAAAGCTTGGCAAACATGTTTTTCACCGTTGACCCAGCAAACACCCGGCGTGGACATAGTGAGAAAATTTTCAAGCTCAGAGCGTACACATTCATCAGACAAAAATTTTTATCATTTCGGGTAGTAGCTGCGTGGAATGACCTTCCTACGACGGTTGTACACGCTCCTTCTCGAACCCAATTTAAAGCACTATTAGACATTTATTTATGCGAATCCTCGCGCTGGCGAGCATACTGCCCCGCGCTGAGAACATAAAGAGCAGTGCTACACCCTTTTTTCACTTGTGCCTTTCAGGTGAACGACAGCCACTGACCGACAAGAACAAAACCGACCCGGGAAACTTGGGCAAAAGCCTCGATCCTGTGTATCAATCCGTGAAATCCGTTAAGTTCAGGTCATCACAGTTGTTCTCGCTTACCAACTAGGAGGTATATAGGAAGACCAACCATGGAGTTTGCGGAATACGACAAGAAACTCGGGGCATCTCCTGAGTATACAGTGAGGAAGCTGACAGGTTAGGATCTTCTCCAGCCTCGGAGCGAGACTGGACCAGTTTGGGATTTTGACCAATCAGCGATCGGACTTCCGTTGGGTCCGAAGCCAGGCCCACATAAACGATCGAAAATGGTTTGTCCGCTTGCTCGGGAGATACTATTCGAAGCCTATTTGGAGGAATATACGAACTACTTTTTTCGGACCTGGAATACGGTGCGGTTTAGGAATGAGGTAAACGGGCGACGGTGATCGTCCGTGTGAATTACTCACACCATGTTTCAAGTCCTCACTCAGTAGAGTGACTCGAGGATCTTATGTCCAGAAATTTTCAATGTCTTCTGTAATCGATGTTCAATCCGCCCTCCAAAAAGATGACTACATGGGTTTAGAAGTCCAGCTTGCATTTCACAAGATGCGAGACCTCTGTGAATCGGAAATCCAACAATGGAACGTGCTAAATCAGGCCACGATACTGGACCTCGCCGCAAAACAAAAAAGTGCTATTTAATTACCCGAGACACCACCGAAGAAACAGGCCAACGGTCATTCTATTTGAGAGACAGAGAAGGGGAACTAATGAGTGCTCCAGTAGTGGCATCTGGATTCCACAGAAAGCACGATGTATGCATGTACTCCGCCCCGGCGACCCGATTACATGCAATCTTGGCAAGGCGCAACTACATACATTCTTAAGCAAATTGGTCTTTCTAGGGAAGGGTTTTCGTGTAAGTTGATGGAACACACCCGCATGCCGTCCATCTTAAATCACCTCCCTGCCTATAACTTGATATTCCCAGCGCAACACGGGTTCCTCCCAAATCATTCTTGTCTAAGATGAACAACCCAACCCAAGCCAAAGACGAAGGACTCCTATCGGACGACCCATACTTTTCGGCTTATTATCGCGTCCCATACGTTCCACCATCCCAGAAACTCGTTTTGTGGGATACAAGGGGGTAATTCTACGCCGGATTAGGACCCTGCTTTCAAATAGATCAACATCTTTTTCTGCACGGTCTCTACTGGTCCTCTCTTGGGACCACTCCTCTTTCTGATCAACATCAGCAGCCTTTTGACAAGGTTTGGCCTATAGGCTTTTAACCATCGCCCCAACTAATACGCACCTGGTTGACGGTGAGAAAATTTTCAAGATCAGTGTGTGCACTTTTTAGGTGATAGTTTTTCTCATTTCGGATAGTTGATGCTTGGACTGCCTCTTACGACAGTTGTTCACACTGCATCTAGGACACATTTCGGGTCACTTTTGGATGCTTTTATGTGGGTCCTCGTGCTGGCAAGCTTAATACTCAGCACTGAGAACTTGACGGGCGGTTCTACACCCCTTTTTTCGCACATACACCTCAGGTGAACAGAGGCTGCTGAACGACCGACACAAGGGGAACCCGGAAACAGTGAAAGCCTCGGTTCTCAACATCAGTCTGTGGATATTGCAACGGCCCACACAAATCTTGCGCGTCAGCCAAGGTTATGCTAGCTGGCACACTTATGTTGGTTGCTAACCTTAGCACACTAGTTTTCAAACCCGCTGTGTCTATAATTCCTTAGATGCCCAGCGTATCCTCGTCCATCAGTGACGCTACACGTCCGTTCGATAGCTTAGGGAATTTGGAGTGTGAGGACAGCTTTGGGTTTTTAGAGTGGCACCTGTAAGGCAAAACGCGTTTCACAAAAAAGCGATTTTTCCTGCGGTGCGGCATAGTAGCGGCCCGAACAGGTCAGCTGAAAGATCGGCTAAAACAAACCCAAGTAAACATAGCATATAATATTTTGGAATTGCAAACCGATTGGGACAGTCGCTGTGGAGATATCTAGATAAAGGAGTTCTGTATAGGGTGATGCAATAGAACAACCGTTGAACCGCTTTGGGGAAGTTGAATTTTTATGCTCACTTTTATGCGGCCATTTAACGAAAGTCGAGTGTGTTGCAGGAAACTAAGATCAAATGAAATGAATGCCTCATTCGGCAAGGCAAAACAGCACGCCTTGGGGCACAAGACGAAGAAGGATCGGCATGAGCGTTCAGCGTGAGACTGAAGATCGACGTTATGAACTGTAAATTGGTGAATACGGACGGACTCAATCCCACGCAAGGAAGTATTCGGAGGTCTCTCTTAGACACACTTTGCGTTAGCACCGAACCAGGCGGTAATCGGTGTAATTGCATGGGTGTCTAGCGTGAACTCTTCTGATTACGGCTCGCACTTCCAGGTTTGAGATCCATATCACGAATACGTATCAGTCGGTCGCTTATAATCCCCAACTATCACACTCAACATTCACGACTAACAATATTCTCATGCTACATCCGCCGTTGCGTGGTGCCATCAGCCGGGTCGCCTTGCTGCATACAGCATGGCGGGTAAGCGAGAACAGGCTACTGCTGACGCCTCCCTTCCTCTTTCACATACTTTTTCTCCCCCCTCTCTCCACTCCATTAATAACCCTCTTGTAAGCCAAAGGACTGATGACTCCGTTCTTCTTGCATCGGTTTTGTGTGCAGCATGGCACAACATGGCACCGACATCCTCTCCAACTCAATCTCCAAAACTCGACACCCAATCTATCTGACCGCATTCAATGTGCGCACTCTGAAGCAAGGAGGAAAACAAGCTGCTCTCGCTCTCACACTGGACTCGCTTGGCATTGATGTGTGCTGTGTCTCAGAAACGAGGATTCAAGATGCAAGCACAGTGATTGAGTTGACCGCCCCGTC
>NW_008752060.1:167594-178170 GCF_000715545.1 Opisthorchis viverrini | reverse complement strand
TGGTATTGTGCTAAGTCACCGGGCGGAAGCATCCTTGCGTGACTGAATACCTATTGATAGTCGCCTCTGTGCGGTTCGTCTGGCAACGTCCGTTAAGGAGTCTCGCCAGCGGGAAGTTGATGGATGTATGTTTATTGTGTCTACCTATGCCCCAACAGACTGCAGCTCCGACTCCGTCAAAGACAGGTTTTATGACGCCCTGAATGTCCTGTTACGGCGAGCTAAAAGCTCAAACATCGCGGTGGTTGCCGGAGATATGAATGCACAAATGGGTTTATCTGAGAGTATCTGAAACTCATTTAAGAGCTCCACATGGATTGGTACGTACGGACAATGGGGAACGATTGCTTCAGCTGTGTGCTGATCAGACCGTTTTTACGCACTACTACCGGAATAGCCGAAGTCATCTGGCCACGTTGTGTCCTCCACGATCAGGCGTATCTTGGAATCTGTATTAGTTCCGATTTTAGTGTGACTGATGAGGCCAATGCACGGATCTGCAAGGCCCGGGTCGCATTTGCTAATTTGGGACACCTATGGCGTCAGAGTGGCGTGTTCCTAAATCTCAAGGGACATGTGTATCAAGCTACAGTGCGGCTATTTTGTTGTATGGTTGTGAGACTTGCCTGTTCGAGTGGCGGAACTGAGACATCTTCAGGTGTTCGACAGTCGTTGTCTCAGAACCATAGCTCGTGTGGGTCGGTGTCGGCGTATCCGAAACGAGGCAGTTAGAAAGCGAGTGTTCGGTTGTGCAACGGGTAGTTCCATTAAAGAATGTGTCGAGCACTAGAAGCTGCGTTAGTTGGGACATGTGTTGAGTATGCCGAACCGTCGTTTGCCGAAGAGGGTGCTGTTTTCCATGCCCAATTCAGAGTGGCGGAAGCAGAGAGGTGGCCGACCCTTAACCTGGCAGAGGGTAGGAAAGAAAGCACGAAACGCTTGGGTGCTGTTGGTGTTACTCGCCTTCCAGGATGGAGGCCGGGTGATCCTCACTGCGCCTGGTTGGAGATGCTGCAAGATAAGGCTGCCAACCGATGTCAGTGACGTTCTTGTTTTCAGTTTCTATCCTGAATGAGTGTTTGGAGGTTTAGGCGCTGCGCAGTTATTGTAGTAAGCCATCACCAAGTTCCTTCCCCGTCTACCTTTATTCTTTTCTTCACAGTAAGGCTTTCAAATAAATTCTGGTTGTACGGCAGCGAAGCGTTAGTATTGAACACTGATGTCATAATGTCTATGATCAGTAAGATGATGATGGTGATGATAGTTTCATATGCTTTCTCTCTACAAGTGTTTTTCTACCGCACGACTGAGCATTCCATTGACGTAGGTGGCCTTCGTGGCGGGTTTCCTTTCTAGTTCATTATAAGAAATGCCCCTTTGAGTAATAACCCTATGCGAAGGATGTCCTTTAGTTTTGGGAAGTCGTAGGGCTCGGGAGAATGAAAGTAGGAATTTTATACAGTCTGGGATTCTTCTTCATGTCGGCGCCAGTATATAAACTTCGTGAGTGTATCATCAAAATTCTGATGTATATTTGTCATTACAAAATTTACCTCCAAGCGCAATTTCGAAATCTTAATGCCCCAACCATGGAATACCCTTACCTGTTGTCTGAGCTAATCGCGCCTACAACCAAGAGAAAAGCTGAAATCCGCCACTGGTAAGAGGACGTTTAAGTGACCCATGCGCGTTAGCATGATGAATGAAACTACCAGGACAAGCCTACTACCTGACGTCAGATTCAACCCTGTCGCAAAGAGCCCGAACCTTACCACGGTTTGGCAGTTTGCGTACCTCCATCATCCATTGAGCTAAACTGGCGGATTGTAGGTGTGGAACTCACAGAGCCTCATACCAGGTTGATCAATGGGTAGAGGTTCGACTGACACAGTCTCTCGGTCATCCAGATTATGGATTGGAACATGTGTGGCAACTTGCTTTGGATAAATGTAGGCTGCTCTGACGGTCTGATGCCAACTGCCACTGCCTTGCGATTAAGCTTCTGAGTTGAGAACCGTAATCGGTCCGTTTGTCTAGATGCGGACTTCTTGGCAATATGTCAGTCCACACACAGCCATGAATTACACATTTAGTACGGCAGTGGAGCGCCGATGTTCTCATATGGCGTTGCTGTAAATAATACATGGTGCGTAGATTCAGTCAGTATCACGCAGATACCGGAAAGCTAGTTTGTTTTCCGACTACAGATCGCGGGGTTGCTGGGTCAGCTTCCAATACCGCAAGTGGTAATGCTCTGTGGGTTGTGTGAGGGGCGGGGAGGCGGAGAGTTAGTTCTTTGTCTGGCCGAGTGTCTCCTTCGCCCTAATTGACGATGATTGCATTCCTCTTCCACTGTTGGTAATGTTGTGTTCCAGATGCAGAGGTCGGATTTGAACTACGGAACTTCCGGCCAGTAAATTCGCGCTCTAACCACTGATCGTGAATCAATCACTCACTGTCGCTCCTTCCGAAACACCTATATGGATTTTGGTCCCAATTGGAAGCACCCTCCGTGTATGTGAAAACCGAAACCGGTGCGGAATAAATGTTTTTCAGGTTAGGATAGTTGTGGAATCTTCCGTCAAATGTCGGTTGCTCCATCATCTACTCAGCTGGGTATATTTCCATGCGTTTGAAATTGCAGCCCCCTTACCGTTTTCTGACAAGCGTACAGACACCTTTTTATTTCTCCCTGGTTTCCAGTATGCATATATTTCTGGTGTAAAACTTTCAGTGGTGGTGATTCACAGCAGCTGTAGTCCCCTGTAGTAGATCACCTAATCATCTGTCCAGAATACCTTTCACGGCTACTTTCCTTTCATTTCAGATAATACCATGACGATGTCCGGTCAACTTATGCAGCTCGAGCCGGGCTTTGATTTACTAACTGATAAATATGATGATGTGGAGTTTTCAGACTCCGACCAGGACGACGTTAACACCACGAAGCTTTACATGCAAAAATTTCAGAATAAGGTGGACTTCTCCATGAAAACCACTCGTCAGATGAGGGACAAAAGTGATCGGGCCACAACAGATCACGCTCTGGACAGGCGATCTCGTGCAATTTTGTTTAAGATGATGAACCAGGAGATTTTTACGGAGATCAACGGCTGTATCAGTACCGGTACGTGTGTGTTCAGTTGTTTTGACTTATACTGTCGTTTGGTCAGGTAAAGAAGCCAACATCTACCACGTTTTGGACAAATCGAACACTTCGCTGTCAAAGTGGTGGTGATTCACAGCAGCTGTAGTCCCCTGTAGTAGATCACCTAATCATCTATCCAGAATACCTTTCACGGCTACTTTCCTTTCATTTCAGATAATACCATGACGATGTCCGGTCAACTTATGCAGCTCGAGCCGGGCTTTGATTTACTAACTGATAAATATGATGATGTGGAGTTTTCAGACTCCGACCAGGACGACGTTAACACCACGAAGCTTTACATGCAAAAATTTCAGAATAAGGTGGACTTCTCCATGAAAACCACTCGTCAGATGAGGGACAAAAGTGATCGGGCCACAACAGATCACGCTCTGGACAGGCGATCTCGTGCAATTTTGTTTAAGATGATGAACCAGGAGATTTTTACGGAGATCAACGGCTGTATCAGTACCGGTACGTGTGTGTTCAGTTGTTTTGACTTATACTGTCGTTTGGTCAGGTAAAGAAGCCAACATCTACCACGTTTTGGACAAATCGAACACTGATCTCGCTGTCAAAGTGTATATGACATCCATTATGCCGTTCAAGTCACGCGACAAATACGTAAAGGGTGACTTCAGGATGAGGCATGGATATTCTAAGGCAACATCTTGGAAACTCGTATCCAAATGGGCTGAGAAGGAATATCGTAATTTGATCCGCATCAAACAATCTGGACTAATTCCTTGCCCAACACCACTCAGATTAAAGGGTGTTGTCCTGTTGATGAGTTTTATAGGGAAACATGGATTTCCGGCTCCAAAGCTGAAGGATGCTGAGAATATCACCGATGATGTTGATGGTGAGACTCCGCCTGATTGGCCCTCTCTGTATGCACAGGTAGTGAATGATGTGCGCACACTCTATCAGAAATGTCGACTTATTCACGCTGACCTGAGTGAATACAATATGCTCTACATGGATGGGAAAGCCTGGATGATAGATGTTTCGCAAGTGAGTTGTCACTTTGGAGCAGTTGAGTTTTACATGATTACCATGTTATTTCTGTATCGGTTGAACATCAGATATCCCCTTCATATAGCTTTGCGAGTCACGAACACCGTGATATGAACCATTTACTGCGGAATATAGTTAGTTTGCCTGTGTTAGCTCCCACGTAAAGTTCGGGTGACTTCAGGCATGTCTCCTACTGCGGTAGCAGTTACCACCCAAGTTCTCCTAGAGCTCCTGGCCAGTGTTGTATCCGTTACTCTCCCCCACTTCTAATGGGGGATATAGAGAGTTCCATTTTGTGTTGTCGATCGGGGTTTTCATCTATTTGTAACGCCAATCTGAGAAGGCAAGATGATGGCTATTGACACTACACTGATGGTATTGTCAAGGAAGGTTGCTTCTTCAAAATAACTCTGAGAGACCACCTCTCAGAAAAGACCGCATGTCTTACAGCCGGGCGTGAGAAATCGCTCTTAGTTTGCGTAAATCAGTGCCCCCCTAAGAAACCTCCAAAAGGTCGTTCTACTCAACATCGGCTAGAACACCGACACCTGTAAAGGAATCCAAGTGATTTTTAAGTTACCGTCCCGAAATATCTACATTTAGTGTAGTTATTCACTGGTCTCAGATCAACCTTTTTGCCGTGCCTGCTGTTACCAGTAGTTTTGAGCCGTGTTTTGATCCTGCCGACGATGGCTGGTAAGCAGAAACTGGTAGGATTAGTAGCTTGCTGATTTCCCTTGTGCAGATGTTTTTTCTTCACACATGCGCCGTTAACTTCACCTGTGTTCCCGCTATTCTACAGGCTGTGGAACACGAGTCACCGCAGGCATTGGACTACCTGAGGACGGACTGTCACAATGTGAATACCTTCTTTCGCAGACAAGGCGTGTCTACGCTTACTCTGAGGGAATTCTTCGACTGGGTTGTCAACCCGAGTCTACCGCAGCCGGACGACCCTGCATCACAACTGTATCTGACTAGACTACTGGAAACTGCGGAGGAGCGTGGTTTCAACCAGACTGTCGAGGCAGAGGACAACGCGTTCCGTTTCGTTCATATACCCCGGAACCTTTCGGCAGTTTATCCTTTTGTTCGTGACTTTCTCAAGATGCAGCGCGGCCTGCTTTCTCCGGACGATGTATATTATGCATCGGTTAGCGGAATGAAGCAAGATCTCACGGGAGCTCAACAGGTGGATGAAGTAGCCTCCGACTCAGAGGACGTCGGTCAGTCGTCCGACGCGGATTCCAGTGAGTATTACTCCGTGTCCTCAACAGAACTCGATAGCTCCAGACCTCCAAATGTAAGACCGCGTAACGAGTCACCTGCTAGTCGGAAATTGCGGAAAAAGCTGGTGAAAGAACAACAAGCAGAGAAGCGGAAAACGAAAATTCCTAAACACGTAAAACGCCGCAGACCGAAGAAGTGATGAGCTTCAGCCTCCGCTTCTTGTACATATTGCAATTTCGATTTTTCAATCTTGATATTGAGTTGAACATAATCGCGCCACTTCAGCTGACTCATGGAGAAGTACAGTTTTCACAGTCTTTTATTGTCTTCTAATGACAGAAGCCCTAAACTGACGAATCGATGATGGGCTGTTTTTTTACACTATGTAGTTACATATCAAAAGTACGTCGTCCTCTTGAGTAGCTACTCAGCAGCACGTTCGGTTGAAACTATCATAACCTAGAGTAGCACGTTAACTTACTCGTAGTTCGGAATTAGATCCTGGCGTTATGCCCTCTATCATCGATTCATTCATCGAGTACCAATTTGGGTTGCTGGTACGAGCTAGTTCCAATCTGTGGTCGTGTTCTTCAATCGGCACGTACTAAAGTGAACATCTAGAGGTACTCGTAGCTGTGCGATGAGGGTGTTGTCAAACCGCGCCATTCGCCGATTATGCGCGTGCTTGAAGGTCGAACCTTTCCTGGGCATGTGGATTTCAATGTGTCAGTTCCATTGGAGGTTGTCACCTTTGCTTTTAAATAGTGGGCCTGAGTACGAGCTGTTTTAGACAACCTGAATAATCCTGCTGCACAGTTCGGTATGCTCTTCGCACCTGTAAAGTACTGCTGCAAGATTGGGCGGGACTAAACCCAAACATGCTTTCGGATGAGCCTATCGATGTAGTATCAACTGTAGAGTATCGTTTATCCTTCAGGCTTGCTTCGAATCAGCTTTTCTAAAATTATTCGACAACCCGCCTTTTACTCCTCCGAAAATCCAACCCACGATTATTCTCACCAACCCTGAGTTCCCGTGAAATTGCGCGGAACATGTTTCGATTTAGAGGTCGCATTTGTGGACGTGATATTTAGATGTCTATTGGCTTTGCATTTGGTCCAAAAGCCTGCTCAGTCTGGCAACTGTCGGTCGTCCAAAAAAGTCGTCCAGCTGTATCACCCTTTCGGCGCCGCACTGCCATACCACCCGAAAGACGCACGAGAGCTGGGATACTGCCAGGTTGCCCAAGCCTGGACAGGGGAAGTCGAGAGGCAGAGGTCGGGTTCGAACCATGGACCTTCCGCTCAGTAAATTCGCGCTCTAACCACTGAGCCACCTAGTCTCCCTGAGTCACCTTGTCATCCAAAAACTAGACTGAGACAGCCATATTGATTGTTAACACAAAGAAGGACAATCCCAAGACGTATCCCGCCTTGCACGTGTCTCAAGTCGGTATGTGTGGAAGCTAGGAGTAGACAACTGCTATGGAATTCCCCTCAATTAGATCTGGTGCAATAATTCGTTCTTTTAGAACGTCTACTCGATATTTGTCATTCCAATCACTGGATCGAAAGACAAGCTGAGATAATCGACTCCACCGTTAGACGCCCAAGTTTAAGTGAAACTAAATCAAAAACTCTGGAGCGCTCTGAGATTTCCACTACCCAGCCTCGTTCATCAGACAGTCTTAATACGGGTTGTGGTTTGTTTAAGCATGGTTCCAAAGAAGCAAGGACTCTGCTGTACACAATGGTGTGTCTGTGAGCTCAATCTCAGAAGAATACATGGCATGACATGACGCAGACTGTGGACAGTCACCCTCAAGGGTGAGTATTTTCGCACACTGGGAGTAAGCGTATTGCCCCAAAACTTAGGTTAACAAGCGGAAGAGATGTACCTCCGTTACTAGTGATAGAGACAGTCGTATTTGTCGGACTGCTTCGTTCGGGTTGACGTTATACACCAAATCTTGGTACATCGCAGCCCCAATGCAAAACCGAATACATTCCAAATACAGCGATGAAGTCAGCTATCAGCAGGCCAAATGGGATCACCGTTGGGACCGGGATATGCGAGGAAATTTGGGACTACTTGTATCATATAAGTAGATGCAACCGATCCGTGAACATCTTTCGCTGGCCAACCCAAGTGCTGGGTGAACATCAAAATCAAATGCAATTATCAGCCGCATTATTCGACGGCCAGTTAGGTGTCATATTAACCAATCAACGGAAAATTCAGCTGTGATTCGAACCACACATGTACCCATGAATATCCTAAAAGATCAAACTCTGGTTTAATTTCTGTCTGCCTAAAAATGTGGTAATCATAATCGTTCATCTGTAACACCCTTTCGGTGCCTAGTTAACGTGTTATTTGAAGAAGGCGCAAAGGGTGGGATGCTAACAGATATGGACAAGGGCAATCGAAATACTGCATTGGCCTCGAACCACGAATTGATTAATCACTAAGCCTTATCCCATGAGCAACGTCGAGCTCCCAGTCTTCGTCTGAAATGAACAACACGCAGGCGTCTTGCGGTTAAACTACTTTTGGTCAGTAAATCCGTCCCGGTTACTCACAATAGGCCCGTAAGCGAAGTTAGGACTATTACTTCGTGGTTATGTCCACATCATGTAGCAGTATGACCTAGGAAAACGAGCAAGAAAGACGCATAACGATCACCCTTCCTCTTGGTCAGAAACGATTAAACATCATCATCGACAGGATGACATCAGTGCTCAACACCGATGCGTCGCTACCATACCATTGAACAGGGGGAACTGGTCACAAAAACAATCAGCATATTTAAAGAATGACGAAATATTGACAAAATAGGTCAAGTCACAACTGTGGGATCCTCCAGCACTAAGTCATCTGTTAGGTCGATATCGGCGAACAAACTTTCATCGATAGCAACTTGTTCTCCATTTTCAGCCAGAAATTTAAGATCAGAATCGTCGTATCGATTATCTCGTAGAAACATTTCACGGCCAGTGAGGCGCTTTTGTCCCGTTTCATCTGCTGCCTTGTTCTTCTCTTTTAACGCGGCCATTTCAGCCAAAAATTTGGCATTCCATTCCAAGAATGATTCCACTGTAACGCGATCGCCACGAAATTTAGCTTCCTCTTCCAGTTCGCGAGCTTTCTCTCTTGCCTCTTCGGCTTTCACGCGCATTGCCAGCCGATTTTCACAGATGGAGTTGATTTTCTCTTGGACTTCTGAAAGGACATCAAATATCATAATATAGCCTAGGCAGCGCTGGATTGCCGACTCAATGAGTTCCTCGATTTGTGCACACTCGTGTTCGGAGAGGTTAACGCATTTGGAAATTTCATACAGTGGTGCCTGTGACGGATATTCTTCTGTGTATTCGAAAGTGATAGTACATTCGGTGCTAACATCGGAACCACCACCATGACCAGTGAGATGAACCTCGAATTTTTGCAGTCCATTGTCTCTTATGAGGTGTAAGTTATGCTCGTAGATGGAACTCAGGGCTTCCAGTTCGCTCTGTCGCTCTTCTGCGCTCTCGGCCATAGAAGGAACGCCTGCGAACAAAAACATAGGAGAGAGTTAGCAAACTATTGTGTTGGCATGGTCAGCAGAAAACAAACAAATTCAAGAGGCATAGACAGAAACTTTCTGTAATCACGGTTAATTATCGGTAGCAGTAAGGGACTAACCACGACCCGCAGCGGCAGTCTCTGACTATGGAGTGCAATGATTCTGATTGCAACTCACGCTTAGCCGTTAGTCATGGAATCACTGGAATCACAGGCTACGTATGCCCGAGCCGCAAGAGATGAACTGCCCCGGGAGGTGCATGGGCGAAGCAACCTACAGCTTTAAGCTAATGTCAAGATATACAAAACTGTTGCGAGTTCGAATTTCAATCGTGAACCGTAAGCTCAGTCCTGTTGATCTGTGTCATGATTTTTGTGTGCTTATTCTTATACTTACCATATATACTCGTACTGAACTTTTGTATGTACATTTCAGCTCATGTGCGCTTGTTCTTAGACAAGTAAAACGTTGCTTATCCTCGAAAACCTGGACTCTGTTCTAACTCGTTCTCGGACACTTTCTAAACGTCTCAAATACACTCAGTGGAAGTGAGTAGTGGCGTGAAACAGATGATTATATGCACATAACTGAAGGAGCCGCTCTGCATTATCCGTACGCTCAGCATCGAGTCCAAGTCGAATACCTAACTGTGCTTCTACCGCACTTTATCGTCCAAATTGGGCGTTCATACCACTCGCCAGGACTACTATATCCGTTCTTCTTGTCGGCCGAAGCAGTCTTGACAGATCATGATAAAACTCGTCTTTCTCAGCATCAGAAGTTCTATCTGTCTGGGCTTATGCTTATATGACAAACAAACAGAACAGTCCAATATTGTGCTTTCAGCCTTGGGTCTGAGTGCAAATGCCACACCGTAGTTAGTACGGGCCATTGCGTCAGGATCACCGGATGCCCGAAGAGTGAAATGTGGAACATCTGGACTCGTCCTAAGCGGCTTGATGAGTACGACCGAAGTAGAGTCTTGTATGCGTGTCTCGGAAACACAACACACATCGATAGAGAGGGAAAGTAAGGTTTCAGCAAGGGGTGCCGGTTGCTCAATTTGACATAGAGTACGGACACTTAAGGCCGAAACGTGGATCAGATCTTCTGAGGCAAGTAGGTGATTATTTTAATCTTTTTGGCGATAGTTGAGGCACGGAATAGTGGCTGGGGGGTTGACAGATGGATTGGCTGCACTGCTGTGTTCGATGGGTTGAGAGGGAAGGCCGGCGCGCCAAGAGATTCAAAGGCAAATTATACTTTCAGGTTGTGCAGGCCGAAGAAGGGAGTTTAGTTGATGTACCCCACCTTTGACTCAAAAGTCTGACCCACAAGTCAATGGGAGGATGTGGGGTTTTGTTCGGGAGCCCTGCCCCTAGCCTCTAACTCAAAAGTCTGGACCACGAGATAACGGTTGTTAGGGTTTTCTCGGGGACCCTTCCCGGAGCCAATGACTCACTGGTCTGACCTACTTGGCTGGAGGGAGCCGGCCCGGTCCGAGGGCGCAGGGAGTAGGGCGTTATTGTCTCACTCCAGTTGCGGCTGCGCACAGCAGGTGCCTTTACAGCAGCGCCGGGTTCTTTGGTTTTAAAAGTATTCCGACCGTATGA
>NW_008752060.1:148673-167458 GCF_000715545.1 Opisthorchis viverrini | reverse complement strand
TGGTGCCTGTGACGGATATTCTTCTGTGTATTCGAAAGTGATAGTACATTCGGTGCTAACATCGGAACCACCACCATGACCAGTGAGATGAACCTCGAATTTTTGCAGTCCATTGTCTCTTATGAGGTGTAAGTTATGCTCGTAGATGGAACTCAGGGCTTCCAGTTCGCTCTGTCGCTCTTCTGCGCTCTCGGCCATAGAAGGAACGCCTGCGAACAAAAACATAGGAGAGAGTTAGCAAACTATTGTGTTGGCATGGTCAGCAGAAAACAAACAAATTCAAGAGGCATAGACAGAAACTTTCTGTAATCACGGTTAATTATCGGTAGCAGTAAGGGACTAACCACGACCCGCAGCGGCAGTCTCTGACTATGGAGTGCAATGATTCTGATTGCAACTCACGCTTAGCCGTTAGTCATGGAATCACTGCCAAGACAGGCTACGTATGCCCGAGCCGCAAGAGATGAACTGCCCCGGGAGGTGCATGGGCGAAGCAACCTACAGCTTTAAGCTAATGTCAAGATATACAAAACTGTTGCGAGTTCGAATTTCAATCGTGAACCGTAAGCTCAGTCCTGTTGATCTGGAAACCAATTCTCTGCGCGAGGATCATTGGACTGCAACATAAAAACATCTAACGACTGGTAGCTCTGAAACACTCGACTGGCCATTTTAATGGTTGACCCGCACGAAGACCAAACCACAAACGAGAGACTGAAAAGAACCGGAATAAGAATGAGGCGTGCTTCAGTAACACGCCTTTGGTAGAAATCTTCTCTCGGTATGAGCAAACCTCTGCTACAATCAGCTTTATTTATGTTCCCGATTGGCAGCCCCCTTGATTAGAAGACAGTGCCAAGTGTGTATTCCAGAATCTTATGTTCTGAACCACCAGATTGGAAATCGCTAAAGAATCATGTATATTCATAAAGCACCACTCATAAGTTGCCTTGAAACACTACAAATGAGAGAGTCAGCTGGGTTCCAGATGAATCTCTCGAAAAACCAAATTAATTTGCAAATGAATGTATATTTGGTAAGGAATCATCTTTATTAGTTGCATGGCTTTGATTTGTTCCACTATTCTCTAAAACCACTAATCTAGTTTGTAAGTTATAGATGCTCTCAATCTGTGGACAGGGACAAAATGTCCCGAACTGAAAGTTTCTATTCACAACCAACTCAACGTGATACTGATACTACAAGCGGTGTGCAATACGATGTACTCGATTTAGGACTGATGTCTCACTAGCCATCATCAGCGCGCACACCGATGGTGTCTACTGGATTGGTGACGATGCATGTGTAAGTTAATTGCAAAATCCGGCGAACGGGCCAACAGCAAACCGATCAGTCACCGGGAAAGGCACCCGAGGCGTCGACAGTCAAAAACCCGAAGACGCCTCACGTCACCTGTTCACAGAGACCATGTCTCGCACCCATACAACAAAACAGCCCTTACCCTAGCTTGGTACACACGACCCTTGAGATTCATTGACTGGAGGTAGCAGATGGTCAACTGGATAGTTGTTCGAAGTATTGTACCAAACGTTCTCTGCTGGATATCGGAGAGCCATTCTAGTCCGATAGTTTCGATAGTTCCGGCATAATAGGTGTTGCGTTCATTAAGTTTTTACACTCCGGGGCTAAAACAACACCATACGTACAAACGACTCACAACTTAAGTATTCCTGCATTTCCAAGGAACATTCGATTCGGCTGACCCGTCTGTTCTTCCTGACACGCTTGCCCACCAAGGAATGCCCCGGAAGTTTGTGGACATAATACGTTCTTTATATTCTCAGAACTCCCGATTTGTGAGAGTATACGAAGAGCTCTCCAAAAGCTTCCGTACACAAAGCGGTGTCCGTCAGGTATGCCCACTCTCTCCATTCCTTTTTAACTTCGTGATCGATGAAATGAGACGAACGCTGGAGGGTCTCCAAAACCCTGGTGTTCAAATAGCCTGTGACGAAAACCTTGTCGATCTGGAATATGCAGACGACATCGTTCTCACGTTCGAAGAGGCGGAGAAGTCGGAAGTATTCCTGGATGAACTGACCAAATTTATCCCGTCCTTTGGTATACACTTTGCACCCACAAAGCGTAAGGTCATGCTTGTGGACGTGCAGTCACTGAACACGCCACTTACAATTCAGGGAGAGGCACTTGAAGTTGTGGAGCGTTTTACGTATCTTGGAAGTTGTATTAGTTCTGATTGTAGTGTGGCAGATGAGGTGAATGCATGAATCTGCAAGGCTCGGGCCGCGTTTGCTAACTTGAGACACCTATGGCGTCAGAATGGTTTATCCCTGAATCGGAAGGGACGTGTGTATCAAGCTACAGTACGGGCTGTGAGACTTGGCCTATTCGAGCAGCGGACCTGAGACGTCTTCAGGTGTTCGACAATCGTTGTCTCAGAACCATAGCTCGTGTGGGTTGGTGTCGGCGAATCCGTAACGAAGCAGTTAGAAGGGGTGTTTTCGGTTGTGTAACGGGTACTTCCATTGANGAAACTTTCAGAGCCGACTCCTCGAACGCCTGCCGGGTCGCCTAATGTGGGATTTCAACGGCTACTGAGACATATTCACAGTGCTACTCAGATCTACGAATTCCGTTTGCGGTACAACCCAGCCAACCTCATTCAAACATTGTATCTATGTGACTTTGCTGGAGGCCCGCAAGCACAACTCGACCTGACGTATCGTCCGGCGCCAGGTAAAACAGAGTATCTGTGCAGACCGCAAAAACCGGTGGACCCGAGAGCCTGAAGAAATGGAAGCGGCAAAAAGTGTTGACAATTTCCGCAGGTTGTTCCAATTCGTTCGTTCGGCTGGTCCTCGGAAACCTGTTGTCAGCAAAACTATCACTTTTATTATAATCACCACCATGATCATGGACAGCATAACATCGATCAGCAGCCATATCTTGCAGCGTCTTCAACCGGGGGCTGTGGGTTTCACGTGGTCCTCATCCTTGAAGGTGAATGGCGCCGACAGCACCCCTGTACCAGGTCAAGGGTTGGCCACCTCTCTGATTCTGTCATTCTGAGTTGGGCATGGAAAACATCACCCTCTTCGGCGAACGACAGTTCAGCATGTACAGCACATGCCCTAACAAACTCAGCTTCTGGTGCCGTATACATTCTCCAGTGGAAGTTCCTGTTGCACAACTAAAAACCCGCCTTCTGTTTGTTTCGTTACGGATTCTCCGACACCAAACCACACCGGCTACGGTCCTGGGACAACAATTGTCGAACACCTGAAGACGCCTCGGTTCCTCTGCTCGAAACTTCACGGCCACACAACAAAGCAACCCTTACTGTAGCTTGATACGCATGTCCCTTGGAATTCAGGAATATACTGCTTTGGTTTTCTATAGAGGAAAATGTTGGTAGCTCAGGTATCGTGGATGGTGGTCGTTGGCTTGTTCGCTGAGCTGGGCAACAACATTTTCCTCTATAGAAAACCAAAGCAGTATATTCCTGAATTCCAAGGGACATGCGTATCAAGCTACAGTAAGGGTTGCTTTGTTGTGTGGCCGTGAAGTTTCGAGCAGAGGAACCGAGGCGTCTTCAGGTGTTCGACAATTGTTGTCCCAGGACCGTAGCCGGTGTGGTTTGGTGTCGGAGAATCCGTAACGAAACAAACAGAAGGCGGGTTTTTAGTTGTGCAACAGGAACTTCCACTGGAGAATGTATACGGCACCAGAAGCTGAGTTTGTTAGGGCATGTGCTGTACATGCTGAACTGTCGTTCGCCGAAGAGGGTGATGTTTTCCATGCCCAACTCAGAATGACAGAATCAGAGAGGTGGCCAACCCTTGACCTGGTACAGGGGTGCTGTCGGCGCCATTCACCTTCAAGGATGAGGACCACGTGAAACCCACAGCCCCCGGTTGAAGACGCTGCAAGATATGGCTGCTGATCGATGTTATGCTGTCCATGATCATGGTGGTGATTATAATAAAAGTGATAGTTTTGCTGACAACAGGTTTCCGAGGACCAGCCGAACGAACGAATTGGAACAACCTGCGGAAATTGTCAACACTTTTTGCCGCTTCCATTTCTTCAGGCTCTCGGGTCCACCGGTTTTTGCGGTCTGCACAGATACTCTGTTTTACCTGGCGCCGGACGATACGTCAGGTCGAGTTGTGCTTGCGGGCCTCCAGCAAAGTCACATAGATACAATGTTTGAATGAGGTTGGCTGGGTTGTACCGCAAACGGAATTCGTAGATCTGAGTAGCACTGTGAATATGTCTCAGTAGCCGTTGAAATCCCACATTAGGCGACCCGGCAGGCGTTCGAGGAGTCGGCTCTGAAAGTTTCATTTGATTTCTTGGTCCACTAGCTTCCCAAAGGCTGTCAGGTGTGCGCATTGTGTAGCCCTGAAAAGCGCAATAAAGGGCAACAGCGCTCGAATGCATGCTCGAAGCCCACGCTGGTATTCCAGAAGCGGCAGGCAGTGGTCAACCCTCGCCGCCAGTAGCTGACGACAATGTAGTCTATTTGGAGTCGAAAATGGTTCGTTGTTGGGCACCACGTCGTCAAACGTTTTTCACTGTTCCGGAAATTGGTACTGCGAAGAAGCAGTCAGTGGTCAGTACACATCTGAAGTGGACGATTTCCCCTGTCCGTGCTTCTCGTATCCAAGCCAAGACGAACACCCAAATGGGCTTCAGCAGTGCTTAGTCTGTCTACCCGGCCTTTCATGTCACCACCAACGATGTCTCAGTCTTTAACCCTTTGTAAAAGAGCCCTCGGGCGTCGCGGAAACTGTCAATATCAGATTCAGAGCTACAGTCCGTTGAGGCAACAAAATAAGAAAGATTCCTTCACAAATGTTGCTGAACGAATCACACAGAGGGGATTCAATCAAGCAGAGACGCTCCCACTTGGTCGTTCAATACAATACCCACCCCAGCACGTCCACCTGTAGCGGCATCTGAGTCACCAGAGGTGCGCGACCGGAGCGTGGAGGACAGCGGGAGAGCAAACAGTTCAATTACAGCACTCGCATCCCGTATCCTTGTTTCTGACAGACAGCATACTTCGATGCACAAGGAATTCAGTGTACCTGTTGACCTGTTTGCTTTATTACGCCAACATTAAAGGCAGCTAAGTAGACCGGCTTTCGGGAGTTGGAAAACATTTCGACGCGTTTTGAATTGCCACTGAAGTCGGACGTGCAAAAGCCTCAGCTGACTGTGACGGACGGTGAAAAAAATGGTGAGTCCTAGTGCTGGGACCTCTGAAAAGAGTATTTAAACTTGACGGGGGTAAAGTATTAACGATCCAGCCTTAAGCGCTTATACCCTAATTTGCCTTTCGTTACAAAACGTCGGTGAAGGAGAACACCGTCATCCTAGTACTCAGAGCCAACCATTGTGCTCTTCAGACGGGGAACTACTCATCCCCAGCCCTCTGAATTCTTACAGTTTGCTATTAACGATCAAAAAGACCGTAGTTCCTACTTCTGCCTCTGATGTTTGTCACAGCATGGAGGTCTGTCACTTCTGACGTCTCCAATACCCAATGACCAAAGTTAGGATTCCTCTACTGATATTCTTTCTAGCTTCGGGTCTTTGAGTCCGAATCACAACAAAACCCAGCTCCGTATAGTACGCCACATCACCTCGGATTCCTCACCCCATATTGGTCATACTAGCAAACGCTAGTGCACATATTCCAAGTTTTTCGGATAATAATACAAGGACATATTGAGCCTTGTACGGGAATACTGCGATCAATCAATCAACTCAATTTATCAGTTATAAACCGTGTACCATAGGCACAATGGTTATAGATGCTACAGTTTCAATCGCCAGAAAGGGGAGTGTGGTCTAAACAGCCAGGCATTGGAGGCGATGGCTGGGTAACTACACATCGAAGATGCACGAGCGCCGCTGACAGCGCAACTGGGCCATTTCTGTCAGTGCCATTAACCATTGGTGAGTTGAGTTGTTTAGAGCTGTTAATCTGCTGCAATCATGTAGAATGTCCGACTTGTGGTGACAGTGATGTAAATCGTATTACCATCAAACAAGACCATGTATTACATCTGATATTCAGAAGCTAAAGGTGGTCTATCGAGAAAGCACTAATGTAAATCTGCATTTTGAAGGGAGACTAGTTCCTAAAAAGCGCTTCCCGACAGAACAAATCCCAGGCGCCATCATCATCATCATCGACATCATGACATCAGTGTACTGATGTGATGCTTCACTGCCGTAAAAGTTCCAGGTGACAAGGTGCAGCAAAGTTAGCTTCTCTGCAAAGCTGCTTTTTTAAAGCAAAGTAATTAAACTCTCCGAGGCCTCTTTTCGCGCACTAAATGACGTCTTTCTTGGGACGATGTTATGCAGTCTCTCTATTTTTGAAAAATCTCTATGGTATTTACCGTTCAGATCGCTGGGAGAAACTGGTGCGACCTGCGATGGGCTGCATGATATAGGGATCCAAGTAAGAAATACACATAATGGCCTTTGTTGCAGTGGAAATTGCATTTTGGAGACAGCTAGGATAGTCTTTGTTGGAAGTTCCGAAATGTTCCCTAGCAAACCACCTCATAGAATCAGAGTTAGGTGTCCTTCGAGGTAGGAATGAGTTTACTGCGTGAGGCCACTGTATCCTGACTAAGATGTCCATATGCGAGATGGATGTGACTGGAAGAAATGCAGAAACACTCCAAAAACAATGAATACAACTGTAAACAAGTCTGAAGTTCACCCCAGTTTGAAACAAAATAATAGCTCATAAAACCACAACTATAACTGATGACTATAATTTTCAATCATCAACTAAGCTATTCACTGTAGATACAGAATGAAAGCGTTGGTGGGAAAGCATGCTTCTAAACATCACCATGCATATTACGGTCTTGGAACCAGTAAAATCGAAGCGCGCTTATACGACGAATACCATGACTTCACATATCTGAAGAATGAAACAGATTCTGAAGCTGTAATGACACTTGGTGCTAATTGGATTGATGACAAACTGGTCAATTTCGTTAGAAAAACCTTACCATAGCTTGCACACAGGTAGCACCGGTGGTCTCCCCCCAACACGACATGACTGTTGGTGTCGCCAACGAGGCTCAGGGCCAACCTATTCGACCAGGTGACTACGTCACAGTAGTTCTCTCTCCCAATAAACGAGTAGACAAACCGTGATGTGGCTATTGTGCTCTCAAAACAACGCAAATGATGCAACAAAGAGATACACGCGGGTGAAAAAGGCATGCTGAGAAACGCGCCTGTGGCTTACCTGTTGAATCCAGATTGAAAGACACCAGGAGTAAACAACCAACCCTGTGACCTAAGCTGCAGCAGAAGATAAGGAATTGCCTTTTGAAATTCGGTGATTTTATCCAAATGGCGAAGCCTGAAAATGCCGGATCATATGCAAAGCAGGCGCCGTGATCCAATCTAAAGGCAGGAGCAACACAGTTAAATAAGTATCTGTTCACCATAGCCAATAACATATGACCACAAAATGTCTGTTTCTCAATCCCTGCAGCGGACAGTGTCTAAAAGTTATCAGCAGCGATCACAGCGGTGCTTCGCTGTTAGACAAAGACAGGAGGCTTAGTTAGCCATCCTTGGGTCGAAAGCAACAGACCCGAAAGGCCATTTGGTGCTATTCGCATCCCAAGCACTCGCTCCGTCAAAATGAAGAGACAGTGATATCGGTGCATCGTCACCACTTGCGCTGTCTCCATCATTGGGAGCATCCTACATCAAAAGCATCCAAAATTCAACATACCACTCTGGGACTTCACAGTCCGCTCACGGTAGACGAGGATTCAGCATGAACGGAGGATGGCCTGGTCACCACAGTATGTTAGCGAAGCAGTATACAGAAATAGACGGGGTAACAGAACATTCGCAGAAATCATTTTGAGCAAAGAACAATTCAACCGGCCTTCATCAATACAACCTCCAGAATCCAGTCCAATAGAATCCCATCAGAAAAAAGAAGGCAAGCACTACGAGACACCTGTCTCGGATGCTGTGTGCCATTCACTTGAACCTTGATAGAACCATAACACAAAGGAATTGGGACAACTGAACACCGGAATGCCATCAATCCGAAATCCCGCCAGCGATCAAAAATGCCACTTCCATGTTACCTATCACAAAGACATACGGAAACGATAAGTTAAGTTTGTCATGTCCAGTGAAGCAAGGTTGACTACTTCCACTGTTCATTCCCTATACTGATATTGATGTACTGCTTGAAACATCTCCACTAGCCTTTGAAAACTTGGAGGAGTGGGGGAGGTCCGCAATGGGCAGAATACCACAGTCCATCTGTAAAGAAGTCCACATAGCCCCAAGTCACCTGGCGGAGGGATCTTAGCTGGACGCTCACTCCCTTGACCGTATTTGAAGGAATTCAGAAAAGGATACAAAATCACTGCATGTTTATCGCCCGCTTACAGCGTCAGAAACAGTTTCTCAGGATCCCCCGAGTACCTTCTTGTAATATTCACTCATCACTGTGGTTGCCCGAGATATGGGTGTGAATCATTCAGCTGTAGCACCCCTTCAGTGCCTAGCTGCCATTTTAACCGAAGGGGGCACGAGGGCCACGATAACGTCAAGTTGCCCAAGCCTAGACAGGGGCAGTTGGGGTGCTGAGGCTAGATTCGAACCAAGGACCTTCCAATCCGCGAGCTGGCGTCATGCCAATTGAGCTACCGCGAGTCCAAAAGTGGAATGTAAAGTTGCGTACGATTTACCAGGATGGGAATCAAATGAACGGAATGGGCTAAGTGGGTTGGATTCGGTAAGCACCGGGAACACCGAATGAGTGTATGGGTCATCCGATGACTTCAAACTGCATGCAACACAACCAACACCATCAACTGTAAACTGTGGCATCACCATCATCATCGACAACACGAAATCAGTGTTCGAAACAGATGCTTCGAAGCATCGGGCAGTGATCACTGCCCTACAACCACGATTTAGTTGGAAGCCTTGTTGTGGTAGGGGAAGGGACTCAGTGCTAGCCTTCTACAATCATTCCGAGGTGCCTACACCTCCAGACATTCACTCAAGGAATCTCGGTAGAAAGTGACAACAAGGACGCCACTGATTTCAGTTGACAGCCATCTTATTGTGTCTCCAACCAGGCGCAGTGCGGATCACGCAATCCCCATCATGGAAGGCGAGTAGTACCGACAGCACCCAAGCGTTTCGTAATATTCTTCATACCTATCCGGAGACAAGCTGTCCCTAATAACCGAGCATCACATTATGTGGAATCACGTGCACGTTACGAACCAAACGAATGCATGCCCTGATTGGTCGAAATACCAACCAATCGGGATCGAGCACCTTTGATTCGACACTTATCTCCCCCTCACGGAGATTCCATCACGACCTTGTGGGACATTCTGTCATTGCCCTATAAGTACGGTTGTAATAATTCCCCCTGTTTCCATGAAGAGCTGTCCGAAGCTGCCGTGCCTTTTGATATACCACAATGGGCGGAGCAGGAATCACGGATTGATACACAGGATCGAGGCTTTCGCCCAAGATTCCCGGGTCGGTTTTGTTCTTGTCGGTCAGTGGCTGTCGTTCACCTGAAAGGCACAAGTGAAAAAAGGGTGTAGCACTGCTCTTTATGTTCTCAGCGCGGGGCAGTATGCTCGCCAGCGCGAGGATTCGCATAAATAAATGTCTAATAGTGCTTTAAATTGGGTTCGAGAAGGAGCGTGTACAACCGTCGGAGGAAGGTCATTCCACGCAGCTACTACCCGAAATGAAAAAAAGTTTTGTCTAACGGATGTGTGTGCCCTGAGCTTGAAGATTTTCTTACTATGTCCCCGCCGGGTGTTTGCTGGGTCAACGGTGAAAAACCTGTTTGCCAAGCTTTGTTCAAGCAGGGCGTTGGTAAGAATTAGGTCCCCTCAGAGGCGACGGTACTCCAGGGGAAAGAGATCAAGCATCGCGAGACACGTTTCGTAGTCCACGGATTTGAGGCCAGCAACCATTCTCGTAGCGACCCGCTGGACAGGCTCAATGAGGGTGACGTCTTTCGTGCATCCTGAGTAGACAACTTGGTTAGCGTACTCCAGGGGCGGTCTAACGTAGGCCCCGTAGAGTATTTGGAAGTCCATGCGAGTAATACGGGAGAAAGTGCGTCGGATCATCCGTAAAATGGCGTGATCCGACGCACCAAGGGACCGGTACAGAATTGTACAACCCTTCAGAAAAGCCCGCCCACACCCCTCAGCCAATTCAAGTTTGTACCACCCCTCTGCTTCCGTCACGCTTAATTGGGCATGGAAATCAGCACTCTCTTCGGCACGCTATGATTTACTATACGCAACACATGCCCCAACCAACGTAGCTTCTGTTACCGGACCCATTCTTCAATGGATGTTCCATTTGCAGAACTAAAAACCCGCCTTCTAATTGTTTCTTAACGGATTCTCCCCAACCAGACTATACCAGTTACGGCCCAAGATACTTTTAATGATACGTAAAATGCTCCACAACTTCAAGTGCCTCCCTCTGGATTGTGAGTGGCGTGTTCAGTGACTGCACGCCCACGAGCATGACCTCACATTTGTGGGTGCAAATTGCATAACAAAAGACGGGATGAATTTCGTCAGTTCATGCAAAAACACGTGCGCCTTCTCCTCCTCTTCAAAGATGAGAAGGATGTCATGTACATATTCCAGATTGGCAAGGTTTCCGTTGACGGGTTTGGAGGCCTTCCAGCGTTCGTCTCATGATTTCATCGATCACGAGGTCAAACAGAAATGGAGAGAGTGAGCATCGCTGATAGACACCACTCCGTGTACGGAAGATTTTGGAGAGCTCGCCGTGCTATCGTTCACGCTCGGAAGTCTGGGAATACAGAGTGCTTATTATTTCCACGAACTTCGGGAGCATTCTTTGGTGGGAAAGTGTCAAACAGAGCACACCGGTCAACCAAGTCAGGAACACTAGAAATGTGGGTCGCTTATACGTATGGCGTTGTCCCAACAACTGACAGTATGAATATTTGGCCAACACACCACTACCGGGCCGGAATCTCGCCTTACTGCTCTCGGGTCGGTGTGTCACGAGCCACCACGAGTCGGCGAATCATCAGTGACGCCAACAGTCTCGTTACACCCAGGGTGAAGCGTATACTCTGTGGTTGCTACACTAACTACGAGCCATTTTTCTGAAAATGGGCAGTATCACCGACTACACTCAGTTGCGTCGGACACTTTCCTTTTCACAGATGCAAGCAAAGAGATCAGACAAATGTCGACTGGGTACTTCACCCATGTCCTTGAACAATGGGTGTGGGAGGCGAACCGGACCAGAGGCTCGGTGGTGCTGAAGAAAACATATACAGCCAAAAACCTCCGAGGTCATGGATGGTTTCACGTTTACCGTCCACGGTTCTGTCACCTGTGGGCTCCAGACGGCCGTCAGCTGGTGGCCATGACAATTGTTGTTTGAAGTATTCGGTCCATCGGTCGAGGCGTTCTTCTTTATTCGAGATTTTCACCCCAATATGGTCCTTGACGATTTCGCTCACAGGTGGTTTCCGGGGACCGTTCGCACATATCAACTATAATAATCCTCAGGCGTTACCGGCTCTCTGACCCCCTTTCATTTCCTTGGCTCTCTGTGCCCACCACACTTTGCGTTCGGCAATTGAAGACTAATAAGTCTTCGCATCATGTTTTGGCTTGCCGTTGGAGAGCACTCAGGGCATCATAAAACCTGTCCTTGACGGCGCCGGAGCCGCAGCCTCATCATCGAGGCCATCCACAGCATGACGTCAGTGTTCACAACACCTCGTTTGCTTCCGTACGACCAACACAGTTTATTTTGAAAGCCTTATTGTGAAGATACAAATAAAGATGGAAGGGGAAGTGACTTAGTGCAAGCTTACTACAATTATACTGAGGTGCATTCACCCTCAAACTCTTATTCAGGCAGTCTGGATAGAAACAGACATTGAGAACGCCACTGGCATCAGTTGGCAGCCATATCTTGCAGCGTCATCAACCAAGCAAAATGAGCATCACGCGGTCTCCATCCTGGAAGGTGAGTAGCACCGACAGCACCGACAACTGCCAGGTAAAGTGTTGTCCTCCTCTTGGCTTCCGCAGCATCCTCTGGATCACGGGAATGTGCAAGCGGAAGCGAGTGGGAACTGACGAAGCTGTTAACTTAATCCATCTACTTGCTCTTGAACTTCTCGTTCCGGAGACACACGCACATGAAAGCGAGTGGGAACTGACGAAGCTGTTAACTTAATCCATCTACTTGCATCTTGAACTCTCGTTCCGGAGACACAGCGCACATGAATTCCAAGTTCAATGCGACAAGAAGAGCGGCTTGTTGTCCTGTTTGCTTCAGAGTGCGCACATTGAATGCGGCCAGATAGAGTGGATGTCGAGGTTTGAAGGTTGATTAGGGGGTACTTGATGATGTCGGTGCCATGTGACGACCAGATGCTGTACGCAAAGCCGATGCAAGACGAACGGAATCACCAGTCCTAAGCGCTGGGCCCACAAGAGGAGAGTTATTGTTGGGGCTGGGAAAGAGGGGAAGAAAAACTATGTGAAAGCGAGAGAAGGAAGGCGTCATCAGTAGCCTACCCGTCCTGCGGTATGCAGGGGGTAAGGCGACTCGGCTGATGGCACCACGCGACGGGTGATGTGGCATGAGTTTATTTGTATATGTGCAGTTCATGATTGTACGCGGGCTGGGAGAGTGTCAGGGCGCCCACATCTAGATAGGAGGATGATTAGGGTCACCAACCAAAGCCTTTGGCTTATAAGCCTAACCTCAAGGCAGCAGTGTTTGGCGAGAAACGCAAAGGAATTACCATTTCTATGGAACAAGTCGCCACGTGTTCCGAGCTCAACGTGGATGATCAGGAGTGTGTTTGTCAGATCTCTAGCTATTTACCATTCTGGTATGACAGACAATGAATGTCGCGGGAAACCCCCCAGTATAGCTCAGTGGGTCACTGAGGTGCGCAAACCGTCACATCATGGTGAAGTCCAATGTCTTCATGAATGTGAAAACCGTGCACACATGGGAACGTGCTTATAGCCGTCACGGTCTTGTTCACCGTCCGTCCGGATAAAATGGGATGGATAGACCTATTAGAGGCGTGAATTCAGCGGCGATAGCGAGATTTCGATTGAGGATGTAAATGGAAGAAGCCTTATACTGCCCATAGCTTGGATGCGTGCACGGTATTCAATGCCACTGAAAGCTGGATGCAAATTGCCTGACAAAGGCAACCATCCGTTTTTTCTGACAAATAACTGGGTTTTACAATCCATCCGCCCATATGCGCTGACCTCAGACTGTTGGTGGAGGACAGCCAAAACTATACATCGAAAAATTCAGCCCATTTTCACAAACGGCGTTTTTTCAGGCAGATGGATTATCCATCTACTTCACTTACCGTTACACCAACAGTTACCTTTCTCTGACCAGAGACCGAATCAGGCTGTTTCCTGTGGCGACAGGCCAACCCGTCTCCTGTGCTTTCATTGTATGCCAGAACTCTTGATCTTTTCCTAAACTCTCCATATTTGGATGTTTGAGATATTTGGTGCGCCGCTTCACTCTGGTACTCAGCGGGTTTGACGGAATAGACGGCCTCCAGCGTTCACTTGATCCTATCGGGGAAGCCGAGGAGCCATCATTGGAGCTAATTTTACAATTTGCTATGCTCGCAGTTCTCTGAAGATGACAGATTGATATAAATCTTTCACTTACAAGGATCTCGCTCACACTACGGCGTGATTTGAATTTGCTGTCCTCCTCAGGAGCAACAGCACTCAATAGTGGATCATCATCGGTAACTTATGATTCCTCAATCCACTTGAGTCCACGGCTGATTTAAACTTGGTTGTTAACATGTTATAGGATGTAAGCGACTGTGCTTAAAACTCGTGCTGAGACAATCCGCGCACATTTGCATCGATTTCAAACCGGCCAACAGGATTTTGTCCTAAATGGTTCAGACGATTATCCTGGACCTTCATATCACCGGTAAGGATGACAATGTCGGTACTTCCTGCTTGGCTGGTTCGAATAAATCTTGATAGACTGTCCTCAGAGCCAGAACGGTATTTCGAGACACGAAGCGACACTTCAAACAGGTGCCAGCATTTATGTCGATTAGCACTGAAACTGACAGATCTGGATAACCGGACGGCGCAAAAACCGCTGCCTACTGATATCCAATCCAGAAAAACGCGGTCAGACCTGGAGCCGAGTGTAACCTCATGGCCATATATTTCACGAAACACCAAGGTCATTCTGGATCACCAGGCACACGGGCAGTAAACTATGGGTTAGTCCTGATCACTTCAAGGGACATGTATGCGCTCTTGAGAAAACGCACAATAACTTTGGGGAAGTATAACGTCTGGGTGGGCATCGCTTGTCTACCAATTAGACAGAGAGTGCGGATGTTAGCAGCTTCTAAGCGAAATTCGTTCAGCTGTAGCACCCATTCGGTGCCTAGCTACCCTGCGACCCGAAGGATGCACGATGGCTTTGATACTGCCAAGTTTCCCAAGCATATAAGCGGGAAGTCCGGGGACAGAAGTCGTGTTCAAAACACTGATATGACATTCGGTAAATTCGCACTCTAACTATTGTGCCATCTCGCCCCTGCTATGTATAAATGACTTAGTGCCTACTGCCAACGAACAGCAACGCCTTGACCATACAACTGGAAATCAAACGATCCAGCCACGTTCATTTTTTCCTAGGGTAGAGACTAGACAAAAATACTGGTGAAGATAGTACTGCAAAGACAAACGGTGCCAGTTTCAGGACGGAGGCGGTTTAAATGTGGTGATTCGCCTTCCTATTTTTACTAAAAAGTCCGATCTACAAGTCTGAGAGGGTCATGAACTTCGTTCGGAAGCCCTGCCACAAGTCTCTGACTCAAGCGTTTGACAGTAAGGACGGGGTAATTAGGTTTCAATGGGGAAGACAGCCCGGGGCCGATGACTGACCTACTCAGCCTCAAGAGTCATGCTCATGACACACTACAGCACCCTTCCAGTGCCTAGGCGGAAGGCCAATGCAACACCCGGGTCGTATTTGCCAATTTGAGACACCTATGTTGGCAAAGCGATATATCTCTGGATCTAAACGAAATGATGTATCATGCTACAGAACGGGCTATTCCGTTGTGTGGCTAAGAATCGGGCTGTTCAATCAGCTGAAATCTTCATTTGTCCGACTCTCCTTGTCTCGGAACCAGGACTCATGTGGGTTGATGGCGAAGAATCCATAACCAGGCGATTAGAAAGCAAGCCTTCGGTTGTTCACCGGAGACCTCCATCGAAGAATGTGTTCAGCACCAGAATCTGAGTTGGTTGGGCCATGTGTCGCGCAGGAATAATCATCGTTTTCCGATGAGAGTGCCGTTATGTGTGCTCGATTTGGGTGGCAGAAGCAGAGATGGCCAACAGTTGACCTGGCAGAGGGGTATGGAGGATATTACGGGAAATTCGGATACTGTTGGCGTGAGCCGCCTTTCTCGATGGGGACCGCGTGATCTCCATTGCGCTTGCTAGGAGACCTTAGAGGCTATGACTGTCATTCAATCTCAATGGAATTCGTATAGTCAGTTTCCATCCAGATAGCCTGAGTGAGTGCTAGAAGGTGGAGACACCTCGGAATTATTGTGTCAGACAATCGATAAGTCCATTTCCTACCGGCTGTTGTTCTTTTCTTGACGATAAGGCAATCGAATAAATCGTGGTTTCAGCGCAGTGAAGCATCAGTTTTGAATGCTGAGTATGATGGGGTTATAAGTCCATGCCAAACCATGAAAAAAATATTTAGACCATTTAGATTGTTTTGCAGTTTTGAGGGATCTGAACCAAAGTGAGCAAATCGTCCATTCACGGGCACTCCGGGCGAATTTTGGTCCCCGAGGTCTCAGACGCGGGCAGAGGAATTTCTTGCAGTATCCATTTCAAAGCAATATTAGACACTTTTTATGCAAGTGCACGCGCTGGCATGCTTGCCATCCCGCGCTGGGAACTTAGTGGTCAGTGCTTCACATTATTTCGCCTGTTCCCTTCCGGTAAACGACAGCCGTTAAACGACAGGAAAAATCCGGCCCGGGAAACCTGGACGAAAGACTCGATCCCGAATCGCCCCGAGACATGGAATCCAAATGAAACAGAACATAAAAGTAATAACAATCCGGTGGGCGAGATGGCTCATTCTTATGACAGATAGATCCGTAATTCAAACCTGGTCCCTTCTACTGAACTTTCTCTGTCCAGGTGTTAGGCGAAATTACACATAGATAGCGGCTTACTGCTCGCCGTTAGGCGCTGCTATGGCAAGGGTGCCTAACTTTTACGAAATTGGCCAAAAGTGGGGCCGCGTGAGCACGGGTGTGCGTACAGTAGGCTAGCTGTTAAGGCATCGTGGCCATCCATCCGCACGTCAGTCGTGTAGTTCAGCTAGATTCATTCAGCTGTCCGCTTTGATCAACGTAGTTTTCATGTAACTAGTTGATTAGGAATCATACAGCCTAGCCACATGTTAGCCGTGTGTCTCGGCTGGGTCCGCATTTTAACACTGTGCAAGCAACGGCGGCCTCACTAACTTAGGTTTGGACGCATTCGTAGGACTCTGGATGGGCGGTTCACCAAGAACACCTTTGGTGGTAAACTATCTTCCAACTGCTCGGAGCCAGCAATGGAGAACCTGCCTTGTTTCGTGTTACGCAGTGAAAAGTCGGCCTACCAGTGAGCAGCACTTGAATACCAGGACGCCAAAATCAAGTGATGAACCAG
This sequence comes from Opisthorchis viverrini, assembly GCF_000715545.1. Lineage (NCBI taxonomy): Eukaryota > Metazoa > Platyhelminthes > Trematoda > Opisthorchiida > Opisthorchiidae > Opisthorchis > Opisthorchis viverrini. Next base: position 150,638 of record NW_008752060.1, on the reverse strand, counting down.
AAAATTCGACGAGCGTGGAGGGGTGATAATCATCTGCGGCCTAACGTTCGTGACACTTGGCACAATTTTTTCTAGAAAAAGATGAACGCGTCCGTAGCGGCAATTATTCAGAAACGCCATGCCTGAGGTTCGAAGACACATGATTCAGTATCATTCCGGCTAAAATTGATTACAAGGGTGATACTGCGTCCTATTTGGCGTCCACGGGAACAACATGGGTTCCAGCATGTTCCACAAATCATTGAAGTTGCACACACGTCCTGAAACTTCCGCTCTCTTCAAGCGACTCATATTTAACTCTAATTCGCGATATCTTGTTAAAGTTATACACTTTTTCTCCAATTCGAGGTGATTGGTGTCCTTGAAGACAGCTCACCTCAACAAACCAAACACGCGGCAAAACGCAACATACATAAACGCTCCTAAATGTGGAGTTGCAATGAATCGTTTCCATTCGCCGGATACCGATAGGCACCTCAGAAGCTAACGTTCAGAGGTACCAGTGAGGCTAGTCGAAGTAGCTAAACACATTGCAGCAGACGTTGAATGTTAACATTACTTGATGGAACTTGGTCTTGAAATTTAGTGCAAGCCCAGGGGCGGCTGACCCACGGTAGGCGGCTGTTTGGCATGCTCCTGTACGTGCCATAATCAGTTTTATGTAGTTAGTTCAATATGCTATTCCAACAATCCTCGATAGGATTAAAAATTTCACTCCCATTCATAGAACTTCCGGCACCAACCTTGCAACAAGGACAGCGAAAGGGAAATGACGTTGAGGCCAAATTTTGGCGGGGCTACCCTTCATTTAGACCACTATAAATTCAGAGCATCAAGAAAAATAGAAAGATTTTCCACCAGTTATCAAAGAGATCAAGTGGTTAGTTATTTAGTTAGTCGGACGAGACTGTTCAATACTGGTGCACGGCTGGTAGGAGAGATCAAATTAGTTACATCTTTTTCGTTCCAATATCACTACCAACTGGGATAAATTTGTTGAGAGCAATGAATTGAAGTTTGAACAATTCTTCGTAGCGGTGAATCCCAAAAATCAAAAGATCCTGTAACAAAAGCGACCTCAAAATACTCAGAGCAAAAACACGGGGTAGTGGTGATGAGATGCCGTCGGCAACCTCCAGAATAGGTTTCCGTCCATGACTACGGCCCAATAATTAGCGACGCGAATAGTTACGGGATTGGCAAATATGAAAAATGGCCACGTCAAACGATGGCTCGTTTGGGCACAATGAGGAAGTTACGCCGCTAGCTATATTTGCTGGCAACCTATGTATTTTTCTTTGAAATAGACGCAACAGGACGGTAAGCTTTCTATCTGGAAGATTCTTCAACCAGGGTGAATTCAAACCATATGCAAGTTGTCGGGGAATGCTGTACACTTTCTTAACTGTTTATGCATATACAAGGGTAGGGAGTATTCAGAAGCATGATCTGTGACCACGTCTCGTAAAAACCCGACATCCCCATTTGTGGGACGCGATTGGCTTTAATCGATGAAATCAAAGTGCCTTGGAGAACCCCGTGAGTCGCTTTATCCATTTTGTCAATTTGGACGAGTACAGTGACCACGAACATGATTCAGATAACCGGCATTACAGAGTGCGGGTTGGAAGTGTTGCGTAAATTATCTCAGACACTAAGTACACTGTGCACTAGTAGGCCATGAAAAGCGCTTCACGCGTGTATAAATTGGAGGTGCCTGATGACCGTCTAACTTGATCTACTCGAACACCTACCGAGAACATTATCTTAAATACAGAGTTGCACTGTGCAAACTTCATTTTAAATTCTCCATCTTAAAAAAACCAAATAGCCTCGGCAAAAGTTAGGTTTGATTTGCGCCTAGTGATTAGCGCACGACTAATACTGGGATAACTTATACAGCCAAATATGCACCCAATTATTAGGTAAACTTGAAAATGCAAAGGTAATATTTGGAAAAAAATC
>NW_008752060.1:140805-146398 GCF_000715545.1 Opisthorchis viverrini | reverse complement strand
CTTTTAAACCTCAACGTTCAGATCTCGTGCCATCTGATATGCTCTCCATAGGACATAAAGAGACCTTTTAATTTTGGATTCCTACCCATGCCACCTCAGGTGTGATAAACTCTACTACATTAATGCTTAGTGTTTACGTCACTTTCCCTTTCCCATTAATCATGCCACCCACAAGTTGGGAATAAACATATCATTATCGATATTTTTCGAAAGAAAGGATTTTAATGGAAGAATAAACAGAATTATGCCGGGAATTTCAATAGCCATCAGTTTGACGATCTGCACAATTTGAAACGCTGTAAATACCACCATAATTACCTCGGTATATTGCAGCTGGTCGTGCTGAAAGCGACCCGAAATAGGAAGCAAACCTCGCGAACCACATTTACGAGTCACATAGTATCCATGGATTCGCGAAGTTACGGACTGACGCACAGAGTGGACGCTTTTGCCCAAGTTTCCGGGTAGTACTCTTGCAATCGCAAGGACTCGCATAACTACATGTACAGTATTGCTTTGAACTACGCTCTAGAATGAGCATGGGCAACCGTCGGGGTAGGGGTGGACCACACAGCTCATACCAGAAATGAGGGAAGAATATGCCTGATGAATATGTGCGCTCTGAGCTTGAAAACCTCTTAGTATGTACCATCCGTGTGTTTGCTGGGTCAACGGTAAAAACCTATTGGCCAAAATTTGTTCCAACAGGGCATAGGTAACAATTAGGTCCCGTCGGAGTTGACGATCTTCCGGCGGAAAGGGGCCGAGCACCGCGAGACGCGTTTCGTAATCCACGGACTTGAAGTCAACAAGCATTTTCGTGGCGGGTTGCTGGACTCACTCAATAGGAGTAACGTCTTTGGTGCGTCCTGAATAGACAACCTGGTTGACATATTGAAGGAGCGGTCTGACGGAGACCCAATGGCGTATTTAGAAGTCAATGCGAGTAATACGGGAAAAGGTGCGCCAAACCATCCGTAAAACAGCGAATGCCTTTTGGGCCAATTTATAATGATGCAACGAGAAGCACAGTTTTGAAGAGAGCCAGATGTCCAAGTCCTTTTTAGCATTTATCCTCATGATGTCTTCTGATATTTCTCAACATGCACGGCAAAGGCTCTCGCTAAGTCTCCTCCAAATGTCACATGGACGCACTTCTCGTCATTTGGAGGAAAGCGCCAGTCCAGCGAACACTGCTTTGCAGCGTCTACATCCATTTGGAGAGCACGGCATTTAAAATCCAGGATTTGAACTCGCCCACAAAAAGTAGATATGGGCTTGCAAGAGCATCTGGAAGGTCGTTGCCGCGAGATGGCCGAAGTGGTTAGAGCGCGGATTACTAACCTGAAGGTCCGCGGTTCGAATCCGACATCCGCCACTCGACTTCCCCTGTCTAGGCTTGGGCAACCTGTATCTATCCCAGCCCTCGTGCTTCCTTCGGGTGGCATGGCAGCTAGGCACCGGAAGGGTGCTACAGCTGAACGCTTTATCTTTATCTTTCTTTTTTTTAGATACGGGCTTGCAAGAGCATCTGGAAGATCGTCGACGTATGTCAGAAAGAGCATTGGCCTAAAACGGGGCCTTTATTAACTCCAATGGAGACCGGCGTTGAAGAAGAGAAGGTGGAGCCTATTTTCACCCGAAAATTATCTGTCTGATAGGAACGTCATGACCCAGTGTAGGATTTTCCATTTAATCATGTAAGACACGAGTTTGAGCAGTAGGATGTGTAAGAGTCGATCAAATATTTTTGAGAATTCGAAAAATATGGCATCCTTGGGTTGAGTTAATCGGTACATAAATACGGGCATGTTCGTCACGCAAAAACGGTTTGGGAGAAATCCGCGTTGAGCTGGAGATATCAAATTGCTTGAAGTGGGTGATTCCAACCCACAATTTGAGAATATACATTATGATTATCATCAAGGACTGCTCGCCTCAGAATGCCTTCCATCACCTTACACGGCGCGCCAGTGATGCTTACAGTCCTGTAGCTGGCAGGCGATATTAGGTCACCAATTTTGTAGATTGGCGCGACAATCGCTTCCTTTCAGCGGGGCGGTGGCGACATTCGTCAAGTAACTGACGGAATAGCAAGCATAAATTGTTTGCCAGTACGGTGAACATTTCCTCCAGGGTCCTTGGATGGACCCCGTCGGGTCCCGATCTTTTGCAAGAGTTGACGAATGTCCTCAACCGCAGAGACCATGTCGGTTAAGGGCTGTTCGTAGTTACGCCTTGACAAGACTGGATGTGACGAGGACGCTGGGGAGGAATATAGACCCGCGTGGTGTTTTCTGTAACCTTTAGATACCACTGTTGGATCACTCGTGGATTCTCCGTTCCTGTCCCTCAAGGAGAGCGCGAATGGCATGTTCCTGGAGCAATGTATCATGCATGTGAACAGTACATTTTTGTTTTCTCGGGCGAGTTCCAGAATGGTGGCTTGATGTCTTATTTCCCGTTGGCGGATTTCTGCTTTACAGCGGTTCCACATTTTATGAAATGCCAGCTCAGTTTCAGACTCCTGTAGTAAAGGTTTTGAAAAAAGTTGAGACCTCTTTTCCGGAAGACGCCAAATCTATTTAGACAGCCTGCGGCTCATCTGACTGCGTGCTGATCTTTGGCGAATATCGCGTTTGCCCCGTGAACTCTATGGAAGATTGTCCTATATAAGTCCTCCACTGAAGCTGGTCCCATTTTAACTTGTTCAAGAAAGACGCATATGCCGGAGCAGTTTGCACGGCAGACGTTTTGAATCCACTTTTGGTGTTGGAGATTTCTGGCCCAATAACAGATGAAATCAAAGGTCAGCACATAGTGGTTGCTCTGTCCCAGCAGCGCGTTGATTATTACCTGATCAACGGAGTACCTCTTGATGGTGATGGCTTGCACGGTATCTGGTGGGCGCAACGATATGCTGAGTCCAAGCGTTCTGTCGAACTATTTTGTTCAGCGCCACTGCAAAAAGTTCACTTGATCTGGCGCGCTGGAGCTATGTCCAGGAGGCATTTGGAGCGTTGAAATCGTCTACTAGCAGGAGATGCGTAAAGTGGTAGCTGGAGGAGATTTGCTCGAGAGTTCGTATGAGAAACTGATCATATTCAAGGGGACACGAGGGGCCACGGTAGACCACGCCGAGAAGGAGAAATCGGACCCGCACAGCGGGATTGGGATCCACAGTGAATCGCAAAAAAAGGTGCAGTAGCGGAAGCAGAGAGGACAACCTGGATGCGCAGGGCCGCATTCAAGTACAAAGCAGCCCCACAAGCTCCCTCTTTTTGAGTGAGTTCTAAAAACAGAGTAGCCGTCTATCGAGATCTTCACGACGGAGGCACCTAGTGTAAGCCAGGTCCCTGTGATTGCGATTACGAACGGCTTTTAAGGCAAACTGATTTATTATCGCAAAGTTTGTCGAAAAAGCTGAGGTAGTTTGTGGACAAGCATCCCAGCACTGTCTATCCTGCCTCTGAGTGTGAGAAGCCGAGAGTTTTGTGACCAGACAGGCCAGCAGACTTAGTAGTTGCACGTCGCGTTTGAGTCCAAGGCTCCGAAGGGGTTCTAAGGCACACCCGTCCGCTTCATGTCTTGGTGGTTTTGGAGATGCTTTTCATTTGCAGGGTATTTTTTGGCCCGCGGGAGCCCGGTTTGCGCGAGCCGTTAACCTTTCTTTTCTGTGTGGACACCCAAGCCGCCCGCGATCAGCGTAGCCAACTGGGTTTACGAGGGATGTTCCTTTCGCTGTGGTCAGGTTTATGGCTTTGGCTGTCAGGGGCTCAGGCTACGACTGTGTCCATAGTCAAAGAGGCCACTTTTGACGGCGTGGAACGCATTCTCAGTGGCTGTACGGTTGTCGAAGCATTCCCCGATGTTAAGGCCAACGCATGTGGGGGTTCTGTGGAGAGGCTTCACTGCTTGTCTCTTCACATCTGACCCAGTCTAAATCAGAAGTTATGACATGAGTGTAGATTTCACTGCTGCACCTTTTTCGTCTGTTACGGAAGGAAGCGATGATAGCTCTATGTACTTTTGGCGCTGCTTCCATTTGAGGCTTGCCTCCTTCAGAGTATCACTGCATTTGGCAGTCGAGGGGTCTGTGGTGCTCGAAAAAGAACTGTCGTCCGGAGACGCGGCCGTTTGCGTCGGCGTGCTTTCGGGAACACGACGGGCTGTGACTACAATCGGTTTGGCCATAAATTGGGGGCCGGCTGGGCTGACGCCCAGCGGAAGCCTGCTTCGCATCTCTCCCCTTGAACTGCTGTGGCCCAGCTTCCGCGCCTCTAGAGGGCTATCCACAGATAAATGCCATACCGTTGGGTGGGCTTTTTAAATGCTGACGGTTCGCTTCAAGATCTTCTGTACCGCAGATGGGGAGGAAAGGAAAATTAGAAGCCTAGGCGTTCGCTTGCTTCGCTTCTAGCGTAATCAATCCGCGTGAAGCAATTCTTGGTAAGCCATTGTGAGGATCATAACAAAAAGTGACCGTTTAGGCTCCTTGGTGTTAGTTTTTCAAAGACNTATCACTGCATTTGGCAGTCGAGGGGTCTGTGGTGCTCGAAAAAGAACTGTCGTCCGGAGACGCGGCCGTTTGCGTCGGCGTGCTTTCGGGAACACGACGGGCTGTGACTACAATCGGTTTGGCCATAAATTGGGGGCCAGCTGGGCTGACGCCCAGCGGAAGCCTGCTTCGCATCTCTCCCCTTGAACTGCTGTGGCCCAGCTTCCGCGCCTCTAGAGGGCTATCCACAGATAAATGCCATACAGTTGGGTGGGCTTTTTAAATGCTGACGGTTCGCTTCAAGATCTTCTGTACCGCAGATGGGGAGGAAAGGAAAATTAGAAGCCTAGGCGTTCACTTGCTTCGCTTCTAGCGTAATTAATCCGCGTGAAGCAATTCTTGGTAAGCCATTGTGAGGATCATAACAAAAAGTGACCGTTTAGGCCCCTTGGTGTTAGTTTTTCGAAGACCGACTTCCAGGTGATTATTCGGCCAGCGGACCCGGGATGGACATCGCGAGGTTCTCGTTCAGCAGGGAAATTTCTTTATCAACTTCCATCCAGGACGCCGCGTCCTTTGTGTTGACATCCTTCAGCGCCTTAGGAAGCGGCTCCAGTTTACGCCGAATATCCCGATCAAAGCGGAACACTGGCCTTGGTCTCTCTAATTGAGCAGTGGGCAATTGGACCCGTTTTCGTTAACTCTCCTCTTAGTTGTGGTATGCACTGCACCTGTAATTGTCTGGCTACCCAATAAGTTAGTTTAACAGGAGTCTGTGGCAAAGAAATAAAAATAATAACGCTAGGTTGGGTATACAAAAATAGAGATCAGATGGAACAGACTCACTAACAATTGTTCTCTTGAAAATAGTTCGTCGTTGGCCCAGGTCAGCGAATGAACAACAATCCAATTGTGTGGTCCAGAGGTCTTCTTCTGAACAGATTCCACATATAACAGATTCCGAAGATGTCTGAAATGTTTTGGTACCAGAGTTAGTACATGAGACTCGCGAATGACCGCTGCAAGCGCGAGCGAAATCAGAAGAGAGAGTCGAAGCACGTGACCACGCCGTGGTTATGTGAAATTGTACAAGGG
>NW_008752060.1:112719-138649 GCF_000715545.1 Opisthorchis viverrini | reverse complement strand
GGTATTATCGACGTAGGCTCTATGTGGCTAGTTAGTTAGGTATCGTGTACCCCTAGCCGCATTTTAGTGGTGTGCATCGGTTAAGATCGATGAACCCGAAGGACTTTCTAGCATAACTCGGAACCTGTAATGAAAAACTCTGTAAGTTGCCAGTCAACGTTCACGATGTTTAGCAAATAATTAGCGTGCACCACTGGCAACAAGGAATCATCGGCCAAAAGTTGTTTGCACGAATGCGCCTGCGCATAAGTTGCATCTCCAAAGGCCACTTAGATTCTAGAATGTTGAGGAAGTCTGTTCCGGTGGAAAAATACCTGAAAGTTACGTTCATTGTATGTGAGTCAACCTTTTCCACAATTCGCGATTTTTTTCTTAAGGTAAGGTATTCAAAGTCGGCGGTGTTTATTCACCTGCAGATTTAGTTCACTTAAACAAATCGCCATAGTAAAGGATTTTCAACAGGAGCATTCATTGTGCGAATAGCCAGCGGCCCGTGACCACGCTTGCACTTTGAGAAATTGTACAAGTGCGCGTTTTTTGTAGTTTTTCGTATTTAAACAAAAAACGATTATGCAATTGATGAAATGCGTAGTGTTACAATGGAAGTAAAATGAAGGTACAAAACGCCACACACCCTTGCAGCTAGCACAGGCGAATGGGTCGGGAGAGTCAGCTATTTGTCTTCTCTGGTCGTCCTGTAAACCGGCACATTTAAAGTGCCACCAGACCTCGCAAGTGTGACATCAAACACTGCGTCTTACGTTCGACGGGCAGTCATTTCGCTCAGATCTGTTGTGGTCCATCAATCGCTGCGGACAGCAGTCTGTTTTCATTATTGTCATGCTTAAAATTGGGTGCAAAATAGAAAACGAGTGCAAAATAACAGATAGTATCACGTAAGTGATATGATAGAGTGAGAAAATTCAACAAATAGATTGAATAGTGAAAGAATTCATTCACAAATTTGCGCGAGAGAAAAACGAAACCACTTTCGAACGTACCTCGCTGGGTTGATGCTTTGTTCATAAGATGTGCCAAAGGTTTGAGTTCTACCGTTCCTAATAACTATACCGGCCGATTATTCCACGGCTTATCGGATTCAACGTCGTCTCAACCAATCAAAATGCAGGTAGCGGATCCGCGTGCGTCTAGCCCACGGCGCGAATTCACCCAATCACAATCAAAGGTTTATTCTGACCGCTAAAAAGTTTGAGCTCATTTTGGCTGGGATGGTGGTACACGCGTGCACAGCCCCACTGACCTCCTTCTCTCTTCATCCTCGCGCCTCATTTATAGTGCCTTTATTGTAAAGTCATCCAGTAGCGCCGTTATCAATTCATCTGAACAACTCGAAACCTTAAAGACTGGGTGGTCGACTTATTTGACTGACTTAAAGTTTCAGTCAGAATTCTGACTAGCACACTAGTACGGGCGCAACGACCAACTAAATGCAATAACAATCTAGCTTACGCCAGATTAAATAGACACTGATGTATGTTACATAGCAGAAACAAGAGTTCAAGGTTGGGACATGTGTGCATTTTCGAAATAGTCAAATGAACGCCTTTTTCTCGCTTCGCTGAATGCCAAATTACACCTGTCTCTATATTTGTCAGTGTCTCTGAAGGAATCGCTCAGAACAATGATCATCATAATCGTTATCAGCTGTAAGGACCGCGTACTTGTATGGTGATTGTAGCTGCTGCAATTTCGTCCACCGGTGATTTAGGAAGTTGGGGTGGGTAGCTGCGCTTTGAATACGGCGGCTGATGAGTTTGTTGCGTAAGTGGACTTTTAAGGGGGACATTGGGGAAGGGGCTATGCATTAAAAGGAATAGCTTGGATGTACGACTGCTATTGGGGGCGCGAGTGGGCCATGTCTAACAGTCTCTAACCGCTGATGTATTTCGTCTGGGGGTGCCCATCCACGGACAAGGCAGTGACCAGCGCAGCTGAGTTTGCTGTAGTGGTTTTCATACTTCATTGCCAACTCATTGTTTGATCTCACCTGATTCGTTTCTACCCTTCACGTGGTTGTGCAAAGGGAACCCTTCGGGGAATTCGGTCGACGGACATACGGAGCTCGTGGGCGATCCAGCGCAACTTATGGAGTATGGTCGGTTTATCAGTCGCGGACGAGAACCATTTGATATTCTTCGGCATTGTTTATCTGCTGTTCCCACGAGACTCGAGGAATAATCCGAAAACATCGATGATCAAACACTGGAAGTTTTTTTTGACGCGCGCAGCGGCCAGGTTTCTGACCCGTTTAGAAATATGGAACACACCACAACATTGTAAACTCGACCCTTGACGGTTAAACTGATGTCAGGCCGACCCCACAGGTGACGCAGGTTCACAAAAGCTGCTCCGGCCTTCCCAATCTGGATGAAAATATCATCTTTCACGAGACCACCACTGATACAGCTGCCCAGGTGAACAAACTTGCCTTCTACCTCAATCGGCTCATCCGCAAGTGCGAGTCTAGGATTCTAGCTCACGCAGTCTTGCAATAGCATTCTACACTTTACACTTTGCAGGTGTGAAGCACATGCCCAACAACGAGGTGGAATTATTTAGATTATTTAATATTGTCTAAGTTACCACGGGGTCAGATCCAAGGAGAGTTATGTCGTCTGCGTACTCGATATCTGTGACCGGATGCTTCGGGAGCACTTGGACCTCACAGGCATTGGAGGCTGATAGTATGCCATAATCAGATCGATGAAGTTAAAGAGGAAAGGTGAAGGAGACAGCCTTGTCTGACACCACTTGATATGGTGAACTCTGGCAAGAGCTTCCCCAGTCCTTCATGCGGCCGCGGGGGTTGGCGTACGGCGCCTTAATGAAAGCCAAGAATTTATGGTGTACACCTTTTCTCCACAGACACTGCCATAGAGCTTTACGATCCACAGTGTCAAGGGCGGAATTCTGGCTACAGGTCAAGGGACATAACCATTGTTGGTTGCTGGAAACAGTGTCGATGTTCCAGAATCTTTTGGAGGGTGAGGATGTGATCTGTAGCGACCCAGTCACCCACACACTTGACTGTTCAGCCCACAGTCGCTCAGTGGATCACGAGACTTGTCTCAATTTCATGCCCACAACCACGTCACATTAAGGTGACTCATCAGACGTCGATTGTCTGCACCGTCTGGTGAGCGTACCAACCAATCACGTGCTGACGCGCCTACGTACGCGCAAACGGACCTACATATAGGGAAACCGAACGCAGCCAGCACACAGACTCGCGCGCGCGCAGAGAGCAGGAAGTCAACCTCTTGACAAGTCCACGGACAACCATGGAACACGTGTAGCAGCAAGACTGCAGAGAAAATACGTTCCCACCGTCAGGACTTTCACCAAGGGACTCTCACGTATGATAAGTTCCCTTTTGTGACTTGCTCCCATTTCGCACTGTATTTATTTTTATACGTGTCGCAACCCACCACTACCAACCACAGTAAAGACTGATTAGTGCACATGCATCTTCTGATTTGTATTGTGGCTATCATCAGCTGTGCACTAACAGATCAATGCATTCTCTTATAGGACCCGAAGCTGTCACCTTGTGTGGTTTTCGGGCTTCTGTGCTGCAATGATCCTGCGGGCTATACTGGCTGGAACTCAGCTCCTAAAGGCTCAACCATGCCAGGAAGACGAGCGGGAGCAGCCCGACGAAGAACAGCGAGCCCATGTACTGCGACTAATCGTCCGGAAGTAAAGTCATGCTGTCGTGTGTAGGCAGTAAGTCTTTTCCCGCAGTTGTCGGACATATCCATATTTATGGGAGCAGCAGTGCCGCCTTTCCTCGAGGGAAGACGCGTTAGAAAAGGTTAGCTGCAAAATCCTCAGAAATGGAACACTTGAAGTGTGGATAGGGAACATAGTATACAGAATCGACATGGCAGCTGGCATCCTGTGTACTGTTAAACTAAGCTTCACAATCCGTTTGATTTGCAAGCGCACAAGAAAGTGTTCGAGTTTGAGGTATCTACGTGTCACATCTGTGAGAAAGAAACCGGGAGCTCATCTCAATGAACTTAGGATGATGACGCATACGAGGCACACAGGTGAGGCGGTTTTTTCCGAGTAGTGGTTGGAGTCTTTTACCACTTGTACATGGCTTGAATCTGCTGGCTGTTGCGGCTGCCAATGATGACTAACACTGAAGCAGTTACACTCGAGCAGTTGAAAGCATCCTAAGGTGTTCAGTTTCCTTATCCAACAACCGAAAACCACCACTCCGGACGCTGAAAATCAAACACTATGCTTGTGATTGACGGCATTCCGTTGCCTCCCCAACTACTTTCCAAACGTGTTCTTATGTGAAGATGAAGCGGGTATTCTGAAACAGCCACGAGATTCTCGAATTATCGCCCGATGGTTCAGCGGAGACTTTAGTTGGTCTCCATGCCATGGCTTCAACGTTTGTGAAAGTAGTTCCGGTCTGGGAGATTTCTTCGAGTATCGATGCCGAATTACCTCTTGTCTCGCAAAAGCACCCCCTGCCATAGACAGATTCATAGAAGACTGACAGCTGTGAAGTACGACAACAGTGGTAACATGTCATCGTTTAGATCCATAAGGGGGGCTTAATGCTGTGATTGGTGAAACATACTGCGTTCCCGGTAGTCTTGACTTTCAGAGTGCCTGCATCAGAAAGAAAAACCCGAAAGCTTCCAACTCACGCGCGCAGTTTTGACCACAAATTAGTTTTTCCCTGAGAATTAGCCGCTGACAACCTTGTTGTTAACTTGCGGAGTGCCGGTGCTCAACTGTCTGGTCCACTGGAGTGAGCTACTCCTTGATGACTGTAACAGCACACGACAGTGGCTGGTGCCCCTCAGTTAAGTGAATCGTTAGATCTGATAACGACATCTGCTGATATTTCTCAGTACTAGTCAACTAGTTCCAAACTCGGCAACCTACTCTGTGATCAAATCATGGTTGTGTAGGGCTGAGCTAAACACATCGAATCACTCACTGTACAACGCTCCTGCTAGTCCAACATTTTGATTAGGTTAGTTCACTTCACTACCAGTTTTGTCAATCACATGAGAGCAAACGTATGGTCGTATATGTGGAGCACATATTATGGCCAAAGTCAGGTTGCTAAATCAGCAGTTGATTTTTCACACAGAGCAAACTTATATTCGTCGGATCCCGTATTCCTACAATGTTCCCGGTTCACGCGCATTTTAGCCACTGTTCCTGATGTCCCTAATTCGTTGAGCTACATTATGAGACCTTGTCACGGTGCACGTCGATGGTAGAATCCCGACTCAATGTCTGTTTGACCCCAGTGTTCCTTGGATACTTTTGTCCGCGTTACTTCGGAGTAAACTAGTTTATCTGCATCGAACGGCATCCCTTTTTCCTTTTGACACTGGTTCAGTTGTGTTACCGTTTCCATACCACAGTATGAGCACAATGGTAATATTATCCGGGAGCAAAACTGTAACAGTTTGAACTTCATGGTTTGTGTTTGGTTGTCTTTTATATTCTTGGCTGGTGCTTCCTAATGTTCGCTCTGAAGTTTGCTCGATACTGCCTCTTGTCCCTTTTGACAATGGTTCAGTTGTGTTACCGTTTCCATACCACAGTATGAGCACAATGGTAATATTATCCGGGAGCAAAACTGTAACAGTTTGAACTTCATGGTTTGTGTTTGGTTGTCTTTTATATTCTTGGCTGGTGCTTCCTAATGTTCGCTCTGAAGTTTGCTCGATACTGCCTGTTGTCTTTATGCAATTGACCTATCCTGTTTTTTTCAGCTTTTGTGCTGACGACGCGCTCGCATTGTTCTTCAACTCGTCTTGTTAAACTAGGCGATTGCAACGGGATCATCGACCTCCTTTACACGACAGTTTGCTTATCAATTACTGGTTATTTATTGACTTCGATTTATTTTCTGCTGGTGAAATGTGGAGGTGGGGCGTATACCCATCTTCCCAAATCGCTTCTGCTTGCCTTTTGACCGCCTATCTCTGTTTCCCCTTCAAAACCGACGGAGCTGACCAATTTCCGGTTTATACTTTCAGAACAGGCCTGGCGAAACTCGCGTTGTCGAGCAATAAGGAAGTACGCAGCGCTTTTTTATCTCAGATCCAGCGATACCTGCTCGCATACAATGCTACTGTTTCGTTACTTGACCTCATAGAGGACGATAAAATCAATTCGAGCTGCTTCGGTGATGTTGCATCCATTCTCCTGGATATAGGCCATCGCAAAGTCTCCGGACTGCAGTGTAAGACACCGGTTTGCATATGGACACCATACTTATCTAGGGCTCGACGCAATTGGGAGACCACTACCCGGTTTGAGTATCGGAGCTTTCCACTGGCCAGGGAGTTTTGAGCTTTGTATGAGTATTCCGGAGCATATTCTTCCAGCAAACACCACAATGCCATCACGCTATTGTACAGCGTCCTTCAAAATCCCAACGCCGATGAAAACTCCTGATCTTTTTGTAAGTCAGTTTTTTGTTCGGTCTCTACTGCCTTAGCAATTGTCGGTCGATGTTGGTTTTTGCATTCCGCGTTCATGCAATGGACAGCATTTCTTGGAATTATTGAATAGAGGTAAGCTTGCGGAACCGGTCGTCACAGGTCCACAGTTATGTCCAGGTACCACGTGGAGGTGGACAAGACCGCAACCTATTGTCACAGCAGTCCAGATACTCTGCCAACAGATGCTTGGTTCTGGGCCGCAATGTAAGTATATTTGCTGATATTCCTCTCAAACCCTTCCAGCCAATCGTGTGAGAAATCGGAGTTAATTGCAGTTCAATTTGAAGCGGGCCTTGCCAATTCCAACCTACTATCTTTTCTAGCATGGTGTCGAATTAGAAATGCATTGGCCACCTTTCCATCCCTTCCTGTGAAATCACATGTACTTGAACAGTTTCCACGTAATCATTATGATAGGGTAGCACGTATGTGGAGCCACCTTTGAATTAAACCCGTCTGATATAGAGAATCTGCAATTTGCGACCCACTGTCAGCCTTAATTCATTTTATTGGTTTGTTTGAGAGATATTTGAATGGGGAAAGGTGGCTCAGTGGTTGGAGCACTGATCAAAAGCTCCGTGGTTCGAACCCGACCTCTGCATCTTGAGTTCTTCTGTCTGGGCTCGGGCAACCTGGCAGTATCTCAGGCCTTGTGCTTCCTTAAGGTGCATGGCATCTAGGCACCTGGAGGGTGTTAAAGCTGAACGATTTATCTGAGTGTTTCAACCGAGATTTCGCTCCATGAGTGAAGTCAGTCTATTTGGTTGTTGGTCTGTTCGCCGAGCTTGGAGTTGAATTGTCGGGCAACCTGGCAGTATCTCAGGCCTTGTGCTTCCTTAAGGTGCATGGCATCTGGGCACCTGGAGGGTGTTAAAGCTGAACGATTTATCTGAGTGTTTCAACCGAGATTTCGCTCCATGAGTGAAGTCAGTCTATTTGGTTGTTGGTCTGTTCGCCGAGCTTGGCAGTTGAATTGCAAACGTTTCATCATCAGTCGAGGGGACATCGTCAGTGCAGGGTTGAGTGGGTGAAGTCAGTCTATGTCGAGAAGCGCTTTACAGTATAGCTGCATCCTTAATGAGAATGTTGAGATTCGAACTCGACAACTCGAGGCTAATCGTTGAACACTGAACCCTGTGGATGGCTGACATTGTGGTTAACTCACATCGCTCTGGTTGTTTGATATTTCACTAGTACTTCACGTCTATAATGACTGCAGGTATTGTCTTCAACTCTGGGGCACTCCTGTAGTTTGATACTCGTGTTGAATTAGCTTTACATAATCAAGACACGCATGGGACATTTCGCAATATCTTCCGCATTTCTATTGAAGTTTGGTTATTTCGCCACAGGTTCAAATTGCGCTGGAGATGCTCCAATGTTCTGAAGGTTCGTCATGGAACGATTTCAAGTACAGAAAACTGAGTAAAATCCAGGAGTGCGTACAAGTTAGCCTCAGCTGTTTTATTTCATCTGCCACATACAGTTTTTCGTTCTCACTTGTCACAGACAAACAGCAAATGCATCTACGCTGGACAAATGTCACGTAGGGTAAATCTGGCACTTTTGGTGAATTTAACCGCAGTTTAGACTCAATTAAGAGGTTTTGACAGGATGGGGTTGCTATTCAAATCGAGAAGGTGAACACCAGCATAATGTGAGCGGAAGTTAATATATGGTAAATACTCGTTGAGCCCTTCATTGCCTAGCTGTCATGCCACCTCAACGAAGCACAAGACCTGAGATACTGCCAGGTTGCCGAAACTTAGACAGAGGAAGTCGAGATGCAGGGGTCGGGTTTGAACCACAGACCATCCGTTCGGCAAATTCGCGCTCTAACCACTGAGCCATCTAGCGACGGCTAATAGGAACAGTCAGGTGCTGCCTCTGTTCTACTTTATACAAGTGTTCCAACGACATCTTGGGACGCACGCTTGTGTAACAATACATTTTGTGAACTAGTTGTTCTGAGTCCGCTCCACACTAGGATTCTGTTCCGAATAGACCCCACAAGGCATTGTGTCTTGCCTTTGTTTGCTTTCAATTTACAGCGTGTACCGTACCGGGTGCGCAAATCGTATGCACGGGGCGTAACCTCTAGTTGTTTATGTTCTGTTTATGTTCTGGCCACTCCTGTCGTTCTGTTGTTCGACATTGTTCCTGAGAATAATGGTACTGATTAAGGCACCATATTCACTCCTTCATGTACTTTTAAATGGGCTCTAGAAATTGCTGTATCTAATACCAATACTGTGTTTCATCCTGATGTCAGTGTGGTTATTTCGTGTCTTGGCATTCCCATGGTAATCGCCACAGCGTTGGAATTATTCATCTGGCTACGGTGGAAAACGGAAACGTGGAACTTGAGCCGTTTACAGAAGGCGACCTTGCGAAATTCGGAGGAAGCGGAGAACGTCGAAGCACTCGTGGAAGACGGCGGCGAACAAGAAGTACAAGGACTGTTGGGCCACGAAACAGTGATAATTACAAGCTATGTTGATTTTCGTGCGGGTACGAATGGTTGATGTCTCTCGTGTTTCAAATTCTTTCTGGCTAGACTTACGAGTCTTTCACTGAATTGTGTACAATTTCATTCACTTTTGATGTCCTTGTTTCATGGTTGCCGCATATGTCTTCCGATGCACACGGCCTAGCATATTTCCAGGTTCCCAACTGAGATTTCGTACCGTCAGCGAGGTCAATCTATGCCGGGAAGCCAAGAAGCATTGTACACCTGATTCATCGTGATTGAGAATCATCAGCAGTGCGTATCTCACAAAACTCAGATAATTCCTAACCACTGATCTTCCGGTCATTGTTCGAACACCTAACCGTTTGGTCATGAACGTCTGATCAACGCAATGTTTGACTGACACTGGGGCAGGACATGACGCTACTCATCCTTGAATCACGGAAATCACATCACGTGATCGTGTATTAACTAGCCTCTCGAGTGATCGCTTATCAGATGGAAAGTTTATTCATCTTGTGTAGTTATTCTTCCTCTAAGCCACCTGTAGACTAAGGATAGTGTTTCCCCAGAAGCGAAGTAACCCTGATCGGGGGCACCGCTCTTGCTGATGCTTATCAAGCTGGCAACTGCACGAATCTCCGCAGGAGCAATCACCAGGTCTGTCCTGGAGGTAGCACATGACCTCTCTTTTGAAAGATCCGGTGTTAAAGGTTTCCATGGGAATGCCAGCGGAAGGATGCTTCTTGGGAAGATTACCGGATCGACACACAGGCTTGGTATCTCGGATGAGACCGAATGTGGCCGAGTTGTAGCCTGTTAAACCACCGTTACAAAATCTTCACAATTCAGTGACGTTCCGCTGGGTACTTCGAGGAGGGAAACATGGGGTGGCGGCGTAAAATATGTGGCGTAGCTAATGTTAAATAAGAATTCAGGGTGACCTACTGATTGCAACTGGATCCTGTCGTCCGTAGTCTTTTGCTACGATTCAGGTTGCCGATTACATCTGAGTTTAGCGTATATTACCTAATGTGTATTCAGCCGGTTCATTATGAAATACGCAAACGTATATTGGTCTTTGACTGCTACCTCCTGCATGATGTTAACAAAATTGCATAGCTTTTGGAATCTGGCAATCTAGAGGGCGTGTCGTGTGTGTCGTTCTACATCCAACCTCAGACCATCCATTTTTTCCTGAAACTCGCTCGAAACCCCCCTCTTCGCTTCCAAGCCCATCACTTTGAAGGCTTTCCGTGAAGAGTACTGCTGAACGATGTTCGACCTCATTTGTGGTTGGTCAGGTGTCGTTTGCTGACGAAGCGTTTGCAAACTGATTGCCGGATGTCCCAAGTGATTAGAGCGTGGATTTACTGGCCGAAAGGTCCGTGGTTCGAACCCAACTTCTGTCTCTTGACTTCCCTTGTCTAGGCTTGGGCAATCTGGCAGTATCCCAGCCCTCGTGCAACCTTCGCGTAGCATGGCAGTTAGGCACCGGAATAGTATTGCAGCTGAACAAGCTAAGTGGCAAGCTCAGCGGTTAAGGCGCGAAACTTGCTGGCCGGATGTTCCTTGGTTCGAACTCAATCCCGGTGTTCTCCACTGCTTCTGTCTAGGGGTGTATGACCGGGAACTGTCTTAGCCCTTATGCATCATTCGACTGGCATGACAGCTAGGCACCGAAATAGTGTACAGTTAAACGTCTCTTGACTTCCCTTGTCTAGGCTTGGGCAATCTGGCAGTATCCCAGCCCTCGTGCAACCTTCGCGTAGCATGGCAGTTAGGCACCGGAATAGTATTGCAGCTGAACAAGCTAAGTGGCAAGCTCAGCGGTTAAGGCGCGAAACTTGCTGGCCGGATGTTCCTTGGTTCGAACTCAATCCCGGTGTTCTCCACTGCTTCTGTCTAGGGGTGTATGACCGGGAACTGTCTTAGCCCTTATGCATCATTCGACTGGCATGACAGCTAGGCACCGAAATAGTGTTACAGTTAAACGACTATTGTTATGTATGTAGGCTGGATAACAATGGGCCCAACTATCTGAATATGCGACATTACCCCATGATGCTTTTTCGAGCCATTTTATGACAGTTGAGGATCACCACACTTCGAAAAGGTTTGGTATTTCCTCTCTTTAAGCCTCCTAAGTTTGCTTTTGCCATCACGAGAAACTATATAGTGGTGCAAGTAAATTTTCATTACAAAGACCTCATCTGAACTCGCTCTTTTTTACAAGGTCCATTGTTTCATAGTTCTTACGACGCTTTTCTTTCAAGACTTTTTGAAGCAAAGAAGATTGTCCTTCCAAGTTTTGACGACTTTCTCCCTGCCTTGGAACACTCGGAAATGGTGGGCTGTGTCACCAGTACACTTGGAAGCCACAGCCCATCCACTCGCCTTCCTTGATGGGATTCGGGTGATGACCATGATCTGGATCATTTTTGGCCACTGTGTAACCTTTTCGTGCGCTGTCGCTAGTAAGTCTTTCATCCTTTTTTCGCGGAAAGAAAAATCGATAACCGGTTTACCATATGTTAATCCTTGTTACACACACACACACTCACACTTCTTACCGGGAATGGGAGTGTTTCTGTAAGACAGACACCGTGTTAGATGTGACCGTGCGGAAATAGAAGATTCGGAACCGTGCTCACATCCCTCGAAACTAGATTCGTTACTTCTCCATTAGGTCAGAGTTTACTGACCGGAAGGTCCGTGATTCGAACTCGACCTCTGCCTCTCGACTTCCACCCTGTCTAGGCTTGGGCACCCTGGCAGTATCCCAGCCCTCGTGCCTTCTTCGTGTGGCATGGCAGCTAGGCACCGAAAGGGTTCTACAGCTGAATGATTTCTTCTTTTTAGGTCAGACAATAACCATCGTACCGATGTAATATCCTCCTCGGAAATCATCAACTCAGGACCTTGTTCGAAACCGTTTTCTTCGAACATTACACCATTGAACTATAGGCAGCTGATCGAAAGGGTGTCTAATTTGCACCGTGGACTGCGTTATGTCAGTGGAGGAAACTGATGCTCAGTTGCCTTACATTCGTGTAGGAAGTATGCCCAATAAAGAGTGAAAAAGAAGAGGACACACGGGGACTTATTGCGGAAAATCTCACGTTCCTGGAGAATGCTGAATCCGAGCTCATTGAAACAAACACATTACGCCATCAGCGGGATCGATCCGGCATACAAGTGACAGTAGGCTTGCTACTGGGATTAGTTGCGTGCCAACTGTGCGCAAAGAGAGTCACATGGACCCCAACCGGGAAGATACGAAGATCCCAGAGCGCCCAGCTTGAGAGCTATCACTTTCATTTCGTGTTGCCACGTCCGCGAATTTTCCGTCCACCAGGCTGTCTTTGCTAGACGGTGCTCGGAAATGCATAATTTATGTCCCAACCATTTTAACGTGATAAGTGGTGCGCAATCGAATCCGACTCAATGCCTGGTACTCGCTTACGGACCGTGTCGTTACGCACATACAAACATCGCCGATTGAATATCTGGAGACGTTTGAGTTCATGCTATCGGTGAAGTCGTTCCACAGCCATAGAGAATGAATGATATTATCCTGATAGATCACTACTCATAAATTGGCTTAAAACTCTTCCTAAAGCTCTTATTAGGACTCGTCAGTCACTCAGATTTGTAGCCTCTTGGAGACTACACTCGAAGATGATTTGTCAGTGGCAATAGAGAAGGAGGAAACATCCATGGAGAACTCCACTAATCGTAGGAAGCTTTTGAACAAGTTATCGTAAGCCCTAACGCTCCCCAGACTTATGGATATAAATACCACGACGAGTGTTCACACACCTCAAGGACATTGTCCCCTTTGGCCAGCTATGTGTAGAAGAGCCAACCCGCCCACAGTTGGTCGACGGTTTACGCTCGTTCAGGCACTTGACCTAATGTGAACACGTAGTCGATGCACTCCATAACTGGCCGGAGTCCTACCTACTCTTTTGGGACTTGTGTCTCGCGTGATGAGCTCACACATGGCGATATTATTGAAGCTTTTGCCTAACCAACGTTCACTATCTTTTTTCCCAAAATAGACAACGTTGTTTGTATCCTTACTGTGAATACCCATTCAACTCTGAATCGTTTTTCCCCTTCAGATAACCTATTTGTCTACGCACAAGAGAACTTTCGTCGCTGGACCTTTCAAGCTCTAATTAGCGCTCCTCTGTCTGTGGATGTCTTCTTCATGATGTCGTAAGTAACACTTCGTTTTTAGTGAGTGTTTTTCTTCGAAAGATCCTCCAGTTTCTTTCTGTTTGAACAAATTTATCCCATTGTCTTCAAACCAGCGAGGCAGTCATCTCTCCGTGGTTTAATCATGCACGCCTAAGAGTGGTAAAGCAGAGAGTTAGAGCGTCCAGTCGCCGGTGAATGCACCCTTCTCATTCGACAGGCGTTGCCTAGATTGTTGCACGTAATATCTGACCGAAAGGATTAAAGGCAAGTCGATTGCATGATAAACAGCTTGGTCATCGAAAAAGCTAGCTAGAGGCCGACTCTTTTGAGGTTTGATCAAAACAGTCAGTTGCACCCTCTCCCATACTTGCCAAATCTGAATTTTTTCCAGATCGCTTCTGTTAGCAAAAACAGCTTGATACCAGTTCACTGAACGTTTCTGACTCATTTGTCGATCACAATCACGGTGAATTTCAGCCATTTCCTGTCAACATTTTACATTTCTGAACCAAGTGGTGGAATGTATCCGTCAAATCGATGAAAATAACGAAGATAGCGAACAAAGCATGTAATCTGTGATTTCTCCTCTTGGCTAATACATTACAAATTTATGAGGCAAAAATCACGTGAGGAAGGGAGTACGTACGCTTGAGAGAATTCTGTGTCCCCGAGTGGTGGTTGGAAGAAACCAGGCTCAAGTGCAATTGCATCACATTTGTCCGAAACCGATCACGTCATCGACAAAGAGCAAGCCTTCACTATCGTACATCGGGTACCTCTGAACAGATCACGACTGGTACTTCGATCGCAGAGGTGAATGGATTCCGAATGCTGGACCCACAACTTTGCGTCTGAAAGAAACGTGTGCCACCTCTGGACGTGGACTGGCTTGCGAAGATTTCAGTTCCACCAGCCTGTCTGATATTAACGTAACTTACTTGATTCCGTGATTCATTGACCTACCCCTCATTCATCCTCCCTTCCTTTGATTTCTGTTTCTCTAAAGCTTATGTACTCCCTTCTTCACGTGATTTCTGGTACCATATAAATTTTTTATGTATTTGCCAAGAGGAACAATCGCAGAAAACAAGCTTTGTTCCTGTCATGACTAGTGAACGAACTTGCTTGTTTATTCAGTAACTACACTACCGAGCTTGCCCCTGTTATTTAATGGCTTGTTCACTCATCCTTATCTACTGGTGCCCTTCGCATTCCCAAACGTGGCGTTCATTTTGCCTCCATGAATTACTGGCCTCTCTTTTGACGTAACAAATCCGCGATCTTCAAGACAGTGCCATCTCCTGTGACCCCGACAGGGAACTCAATTGCCACCGTTTCCTGAGTTATATGCTGGCCTGATTGTTACTGTTTGGTTATCCTTTCTTGACTCTTTGGGAGGAACGAATGTGAATGCCGTAAATATGTGAAGTCCCCTGATTAAGATTGAATACAATGGGTGGGTGTTACTAGCATGGCGCACGCGCAAGATTTTGAAGCATACACTCAGGCTGCTTGGGGGTTCTTAGTCAAGTCGGCCGGACGTCTTGACACAGATTCTAAAATAACTGGTCCACCCAAGTGTTTAAAAAAGTATGGCGACACTCAGTGAGCAGTGGGACATCTCGCCCAAAATATGTGAAGGGCTTTTCATTGAGTTTGGTATACAGATATTCTTTTCGAAATTCCCATGTACAGACCGTTTCCACATTTAGTCATTTGGATCCGGTGCTACCTGCACAGCCGTTTTATGCAGATATCATTAGATGGCGTCCTCTTTTGGAGCTAGGGTTCCCCAAGAATATATTCTCTCCCTCCCTTCGTTCCTGCTTTATGGAAATGATCTCCTGACGTCTGTTGTCGTTCCTATCCACACCTTTGAAAACACCGTCACTCATTCTATTCAGCTTATTGTTCGCGGTGCTCCGCTGGCTTTTGACTCTGTGACCACTGGACACAAAAGATTAGTATCCTGAATACCATTGTCCTTGACTTGGGGTTCGTCGAATTCAGCCCCACTCCATGTATCCATCTCCCTTCGTAATTCCAGTCCGGACTGAAATCAATCAATGGTTGTACCACCATCCCCAAGTCATTGTCATTCTTGCACCATCTGTTGTCCTTGTCTTCACAAGGTGGGCACCTAACAGTAGGTCCCCTTTTTCGATCATGCAGATAGTTCATCTCTTCCCATTCATCATTCTCATATTTATCATATCCTGGATTACAGCTGTCACGTTTTCCTGGGTGAAGAGTTTTCTTTTCCTGACCTGTTTTTTTCTTGGTTGCATTCAGCGTACGCTCCGCCGATGCCCGTTCGCTGACTGATAACCTGCCTTATCGTCGGAACGTCTACTTGGTAGCTGTACTTTACCGTCACTACCCGGTGGAATGCTTATCGCATATCGTTCACTTCACTTTACTTCATTGTTCATCCCGTCACCCTCATCAAGTAAACAATTCATTTTTTTTTATCTTAGGGCATGCCTACAACCATTCAGAAGTCGAGTTAACGTCCGTCTCAACTCAGCTTGAGTTTTATGCTATTTCTTGTGTGCTTTTGTGTTTTTTTCAGTCGTTCTTCGCGGAGTTTCTCCCTTTCTCAACAAGTCCCATTGCGCAATAGATAACTATACACAAAAGTACCCAAAGAGTGTTCACAATTGGCCGTTTGACTGCCCCGTTTAACTGCCTCGTGTCATCCGCAATTACCAGTTTCACTGGTTTTCTACATCAGTTTAGTACTTTTCTTCAATGACATGGTTTAATTACTGACCTTAAATGTAAAACACGTCTACGGGTAATCCCCTCCAGCGTGGATTCGTGTCTAATCCTTACTGTGATAGCTTTTGCAAGAACTCTTGGTATGTGACTGGCTTTTCTGCCAACGGACATTCGAAGGTAACCAGTTATCAAAAAATCCAAGGCATTCCATAGAGATTTCAGTCTGTAAGTGAGGCCAACAAAGTGGAGAAGCAATGGACAGCTGTTTCATCTCTGTTGGGAATCGTCACCATCTCCCAAAAATCCAAGGAGTTTCAAACCTACGACCTTCCGGTCATTGGTTGAACAATTAGTGGTCGGGCTCCGAGCGGTTAAACAACAGTGTGATGAGCTCCAACTAATCTAAATAACTCTGCCTCACGTTTCGGCATGCACTTCACACTTGCAAAGTGTAAAGTGCTACTGCAAGACTGGGTAGGCTCGAACCTCGCGGTTCGGCATGCGCTTCACACCTGCAAAGTGTAAAGTGCTACTATAAGACTGGGTGGGCTCGAACCCTAGCCTCATGCTTGCGGATGAACCGATTGAGGGAGTAGACAAATTGGTTTACCTGGGCAGCTGTATTAGTCCTGGTGGTCTCGCAAAAGATGATAGTCCCATCAGGATTGGGATTGCCAGAGCAGCTTTTGTGAACATGCGTCACCTGTGGCATAGGCGTGACATCCGTTTCTTTGCTGCGGTGCGCTCCACATTACTATATGGATCAGAAACCTGGCCGCTGCGCGCCGAGGATGTCAAAAGACTTTCAGTGTTTGACCATCGATGTCTTCGGAGCATTGCCCGAATCTGGTGGGAACACCGGATCAGCAATTCTGAAGTACGTCGAGTGGTATTCGGGAGAAATAACTCACCCTCGATAGGTGAACTGATCACACTGCATAGGTTGCGCTTACCTGGCCACGTGCCGCGTATGCCAGTCGACCGACTTCCTCGAAGGGCTCTTTTCGCCCAACCACGTGAACAGTGAAAGATAGCCGGAGGCGGTCCAACAATGACTTGGCAGCGAAGTGTGAAAACCATTGCCAGCAAACTCAGCTGCGCCTGTCATTGCAGTCTTCCTGGATGGGGACCTCGAGACAGGCCATATCAATCTTTAGAGACATTGTCAGACATGGCCTAGTCGCGCCCTCAATGACGCTCATGCATCCAGCCTATTGCCTCTTCCCACTCAACAGTCCACCTGCAGTACTGTATTTACGCACTAATTTATCGGCTCCCGCCTCCAATGCGCAGCTACCTACCTCATCTCCCCGAATCATCGATGGACGAAACTGTGGCAGCTGTACGACAAGTACGTTGACAGTGATGATGATGAGCTCTCACTTAGACAGGAATGAGCACCTCTACAATGTTTGTCGACTTTACTGACTTGATGGAATTTCTACTGAATATTACCAACTCTCGGATTACCAGCTCAGAAGACCGACAGCTTCGCTGGATGTGCGAAATTTCCTTCTGAGAGGTCGGCACTCGAGATGTGGTTTCCGCGATTCAAGAATGAGTGGCGCTATGCCCTCTCCAACTGTGGGTTAATCATCGTGTTGATTAGCGGCTGTTGGCTAGACGGTGAAGTGTTCAACCAATGGACGGAAGTTTGCCCGTTCGAGATTCTTTGAGTTTCGTGAAACAGCTGTACAATGCTTTGAAAATGAACCTAAGCTATCCTTAATTGACATCAGTGATACCTGCTTGCAACTTAACTGTAATTCCTCAAGGCGTGCGTTGTTTTCACGAAATATCCTCATTTACATACCAATATGGTTTTGACGGAAGATTCCTCTGGAATGTAGCTTACTGTTTTGTTGATAATGTTCTAATGCAGCTGAATGTGTTGTACGAGGCTGCCTCAGGTTTCAGTTGATTGCTTCACATGGATACCGTGTGTGATAAAATAGTAATATAGAGGTTTCGCGAAATACGCTCATTTGCAAATCAACTTGGTTTTCACGAGAGACTTAACTGAATCTCTCGTTCATTATATTCCATAACTGATGTAGAACATAAGGTTGATGGAAACTCGGGGACTGCGCCTACCTGATGAGCCCCAAGAAGGGCGAAACCGGCTGTGGGCTTTCGAAAAGTTTTCAGCAGCCTTGTGAGTGGTTTCCTTTATGAAAACATGCTGCGATATATCGAATATCATGCCAACTGAAACATGAGGCGGTCTGTGTGGAGCACATTCAGTTGTAGAACATCATAAACAAGAGATTCAGTTGAGTTTCTCGTGAAAACCAAGTTGGTTTGCAAGTGAGTGTACTTCTCGAAAACAGTGCAATTTGGGTTCAAGTAGAACATAAAGTTGACGGAAACTCGGGGACTGCGCCTAGCTGATGAGCCCCGAGAAGGGCGAAACCGGCCGTGGGGTGTTGAAGAGTTTTCATCAACCTTGTCAGTAGTTTCCTTCATGATAATACAGAACTTTGTAGGAGTTCCGCATTGTGAACTTAAATTATCGAGATTTAGATATCCGAGGAAGGTGTACGTGGAGTATCGTCTATTTCTTTCTCAGCAATCGTTTAGAGTTTTTGATCGACCTCCGTGCCCGTACTGCAAACATAACCGCGTTGGACTACTGGTTCTTCCAGACAATGATAGTTTCTATTATTCGTCGTGCAGTGAATCTTTATCTACATACTTGTTCAGGAGCGAACTTACTGACCGGAAGGTCCGTGGTTCGAACCTAACCTCAGGATATCGATTGCTTTTGTCTAGATTTGGGCGCCCTGTCAGCTTCTCAGCCCTCGTGCTTCCTTGAAGTGGCATGGCAGCTAAATACCGAAAGGATGCTACTGCTGAACGATTTTTAATGTTATATATATTTCCATTTCAGTGGCTTACTCTGCGTTTACACGGCGTTGCCTCGATTCACTACGGCTCAAGGAGTAGCTAGTCGAGCTCGTTTCTGGTTGATGTTCGTATGTCATCGAATTCTACGGTATGATTTTTAAAAACTGTTTCCGATGCATATTTGCTGCTTCTACTCATGCTTTTTTTCGCCAAACGGTGTGTTTATTTCAATCAATATTTAAGTAATATTGCCGTCGTGAAACCATCACACCAAATGGTGCCCGTCCCCACCGTGTGTTTACTGTAATAACGGTAAATTCTCAGTTCATTTCTCGGTCCGTTTCACCCTAGCCAGCATTTTTCGCAGGCGAAACATCAAGCGTACACAAATTCACTCAATCGCCGCTTAGCAGATACTGGAACGTAACTAGGTCCACATATTTGACCAATCAGAGCGCGCCTTGATGCTGGACCGCCAAAGGCTCTGATTTTCTGATCACTTGCGTCCGAGTTGACCTCACCAGAAAAAAAGTCGTTCAGCTGTAGTACCCTTTCGGTGCCTAGCTGCTGTGCCACACGAAGGAGTCACGAGGGCTAGGATACTTCCAGGTCGCCCAAGCCTAGACAGGGGAAGTCGAGAGACAGAGGTCGAGTTCGAACCACGGACCTTCAGGTCAGTAAGTTCTCGCTCTAACCACTTGGCCCAACTCGCCAAGCGTTTATCTGAATCCTCCCAAAGCCCACCCAGTCAATGTTGTGCACTAACCGCTGACTTCAACTGGTATCACTCACTCGGTAGTCACCCTTTCTTCGTGTCAAACGGTACGTGGGATGGTCCATCCCGGATTTTGGCTGGATGCAATTCTACACACAAGTTCGATCGACTTCCGTGAATTGTTTGACCTATGCGCCACACATTCTTCCCTCTCGTGGGTTTGTGAAGGCGTTTCAGACACAGTAGGGGCCATGATTTGGGTTGCTGTGGTTTAGGTGTAAGGTGCCAGAATACCGGAGTTGTCGGTGCATGTTAGGATCGCATGTACCTACTTCCACATTCTTTTTTGTTCTTTCGCTTCAGGTTGACTCCGGCTTATTTGTTGACAATTTTGGTCTATGCTGGCCTTTTTCATCATTTGTATGATGGCCCTTTCTTCCCGCAAAAACCTGATTTGTTGGATTCTATCTATTGCCGTAGACATGGTTGGGTCACCTATCTGAACAATTTGATCTATCCTAAGGAACCGGTGAGTTATCCTCATTTTTGTGACCGCACTATTTTCGTGACCTGTTGTCTGTTGCCTGAACCACTACCATAATCGTCATCATCATCAAAGACAGCAGCATCAATGTTGGCATTGATGCTTTTCTTCAGTGTAGAGGTAAAGTTCGCTTAATCGCACTTAAAGTGAAAAAAGGAGGAAAGAATAGGTAAGGGACGGACCCGGTGCTCGCCTCTAGACCGATTCACAGCAGTTATAGCTTTCGCTTTCTCAAATGGCATAACCCATCGTTGGACTGGGGCAAACTTCACAACATCCCCAAGCAAACTAACTAAAGACAACAGTCTCCTTATTCACAATTGTCTACTCTTTGTTCTGAAACGTGAAAAACATTTTGGTCGTTCTTTTTTCCTTCTTATGTTCAATTCCGTGCGCAACATCATATTCCTCGCGATTGGAGACCCGGTAATTTTACCCATCCGTTTTATACCAATTTGTTTTCCTCAATTTCTTTTGTAATTCACAAGCTGCTTTAGGTGCGACCAAAGTGAGTTCACCCACCGTTTTATGTCAATTCTAAACAGCTCCATACCATCTGGTCCTCATTTTTGTTCGCAAACAGTGTTCTGTGATTAGCTTCGACGATCCGGATTTTCCTCTGTGCATTGGTGATTTTGGGCGTTTTTCGTCGTTTTGGAGAGTTCCTACGTATTGTACTTTCGAGCTCGAGGTCACGCAGTGGTTAGGACGCGGATAGTCCTTGGTACGAATCACTCTACCATCTAAGATTGTGCAGCCTATCAGTATCTCAGTCCTCGAAACCCCTTCGAGCTGCATGGCAGCGTGTTACCGAAAGTATGTTACACCTGAACGAACAACAATAATAAAATATCGTTCAGCTGTATCACCCTTTCGGTTCCTATCTGCCATGCCACGCGAAGGAAGCACGAGGACTTGGATACTGCTAGGTCGAGATGCAGAGGTCGGATTCGAACCACTGACCTTCCGTCCAGTAAATTCGCTCTCTAACCACTGAGTCATGTCGCCCCCCATCTGGTACATTATTTCTATCATTATGCACGACCCGGTACTCTATTTCGTTTTGTAAGCTAAAGGCCAATCAAATCTTTAGACAGCCAAGCCTGTCTGTCATTGTGTTCAATTCGAATTTCATATTTGCCTATCGGGATGGCTGCAACTTTGTAAACAAATGGTTGGTCGTGGGATAAAGGAGGCAAGTATCCGAACAATGGGACCAACAACGCCCGCTCCGTATGATTTGAACAACTCACAATGATCGATCTGTTTGTAACATTTAGTCCGGTTGTTACTTTGAGACCCAATTCACTTTCCTTCCTTCCTCGTTTCCACATTTTTCTTCCAGTGCATGGCCTGGTCTTGGTATCTGTCCAACGATTTGCAGTTCTCCGTAATTCTCGCCCCCATATTCATCTCTCTAACTAGCTGGTAAGTTGATTCATGGAAGCTTTTTGGTTGTCGTGTGTACGGGTTTTCCAGTGTCTTTCTTCCTAAGGTCGAACGCTTTCATCCACCGCGAAATGGACCACCCAAATGTGTTCTTATACGACACAACGCTGTTTGTCACTCACTCAATACATGAAACAGTTACGACGTATGGGTAATGCGGTGGTGATATACGCATTTCACGTTGCCTGATCGGCAACCGGAAAGAAACGCGCTTTATCGAGGCTTCAGAAACCAAGTTCATCTCCTACTTTCAGGCCAACCAACTGGTGCAAAATATGACACATTGTGCCACTAAGCTTGAGAAAGTGGAAAGTTTCAAGTCAAAACGCAGCTTAACCGCAACAAATTGTCATCCGACATTTCGGTTGCCCTGGGCTTTTGGGTCTCGGTGATTTTTGAGAGTCGCGCTCGTTTTGGCCCAGCGCAACGCGGGATTTTAGGTTATTCAGTGAATCGGTCGGTTTTAAATGTGGTTTCGAGTGAGTTGGAAAATCAGAAGCGATTATAGGCAGCATGCGAGTAGTCTGTCTGGTGTCCAATCTGCGTTCCCGCATCTGATGGGAGGTGAAGTTTCTTGCGGGAATTGCTTTGCAATGTTGGTTTACTATTGTGGAATAGTCAATGAATACCCATGATTGTTCAAGAAGATGCGTGTGGGCGTTCAGTTTTTAAAAGATGTGTGCATATGAGACATTTATTTTCCTGTCTAATGGCTTGTAACTGCTTAGTTGGTGTTTGCAATAGACGACTTTGCAGCAAAGGGATATCGTCCTGTCACCGTTAGTTCACCGCCGAACGCCGCATTCCGCTAACTGTTCACGGGTGAACACGCCATTTTGCTCATCTTTGGTCGCCCAAACGCTCTGCAGTCTCCCTGGTTGCGTCGATCGGCTGACCCGCCGTTTTCGCCGATACTCACTGTTTTGCATACCGATTCTACGGATACCGCAACTGCCTACAACTGATGAAAAAAATTTTCCACCATGTTTTAAGCGTTTGGATCAACTAGACTAGGAACTTTTGAGTAGGGGACCAGTTAACGTGCACAACTATGGCAGTTGTTGTTCGAGGTTCCTGTCTAGATTTGTGCAACCCGGCAGTATCGCAGCATTGCTTTGTTCAGCTGGCATGGCAGCTAGACACCGACAAGGTGTTACAACTGAACGATCATTATTATTATTATTATTGCTTATGTTGTTCGCGGTACGGAAAAAGAGCTGATCGCGACTACCAGGTATGAGCGCACTAGGCTGTTCATACGTTGTAGTCACAGTGCTCGTCTGGCCTGTTCCTGTATCCGGGGTTCGAATCTCGGAACTGCCAATCAAGAATATATTGCACTCTCCGTTTTTCAATGTTTCAGGAATGTGGTGGCTGGGATGGTTTTTGCTGCCGCACTCATAGTCTCTTCCATTCTGGCCACATTTGCAATCGCCTACAGGAATGATTACCTGCCAGGTTCACTTTCCATGTAAGTTACATTCACTTCTTACTGTCTCTGTCTGGCTGAACAACTCTGCTCGTAGAAACTTCTGTTTAGTTAGGACGAGATGACTCAGCGCGAATTTACTGACCGGAAGGTCTGTGGTTCGAACTATGCCTCTCGAATTTTCCTGTCCAGGCTTGGGCAACCTGGCAGTATCCCAACCCTCGTGCTTTCTTCGGATGGTGTGGCAGCTAGGCACCCAGAAGGGTGTTACAGCTGAACTTTTTATGCACCAGTCAACCATAACTGATCGCGAGGGAAGGTCGCTGAATGGTCTCCTCGTTGGAGGGACGATTAATCCGAGTGAACCGACCCGGGGAAAGTTAGTTACTTTCAACGAGAGAGAGTCTTCGACGAGGTTTTTTGAGATGGGTCAGGATTCTTCAGTTTGACTGGAAGCACCGCTTCAGTTACTCAGTACTCACTATGAGCTCAAGGTCATACTTTTTCAAATAGGTTGGTTGCATGTTAGCACGAGGTTAGGGGAGATGACCTGTTGTGAACTCATAAGGCATGGGTAATCGTTTGCCGAAATCTGCGCAGCTACCGGCTTGACGGCAATTGCAGATGTTCAAGCGATGTATTTAAGTTTCCTTAGTTTAGTTAAACATCTGAACTAGTCAGAACTTCTAGGCGTATAAGTTCGCGCACTGACAGTGGAACAATGTAATATGGCTCCCATACTCACATTACTCTGGTTTGAACAGTCGTCCCCCTGTCCTGGTGCAATCATTCTTGCGAGGCCACACCAGGTGTGTGAGGAGCACCTGCACGCTGCGCATAACGACCACCATCACGCCCATCCTGTTTGCGTTTCAAGGTCCTTCTACCAACTGTGTAATTCGTTAGTGATCAGTAACACTATTTCTTGATTTTCTGACAATGTTTTGCCTGGTATTTACGTATATATTCAAATGTATTTTATAGGGGGCGAGATGGCCAGGTGGTTTAAAGCGCGAAATTACTGTCCGAAAGATCCGTGGCTCGAACCCGGCCTCTGCCTCTCGACTTCCCTTTCCAGGCTTGGGTAACCTGGCAGTATCCCAGCCCTCGTGCAACC
Organism: Opisthorchis viverrini; assembly: GCF_000715545.1. Classification (NCBI taxonomy): domain Eukaryota; kingdom Metazoa; phylum Platyhelminthes; class Trematoda; order Opisthorchiida; family Opisthorchiidae; genus Opisthorchis; species Opisthorchis viverrini. The sequence continues at coordinate 114,639 of NW_008752060.1, read as the reverse complement.
TTCGGGTGGCATGGCAGTTAGGCACCGAAAGGGTGCTACATTTGAACGATTTACTTCTCACTTGTCTCACTTGGAAATGGATTGTTGAAACCGTAGGCTCGTCATCCGTTTTATCTTCTGTATTTCGTCATTTCATCAGAAATCTGAATTGAATAGAGTACCCCCTAGTTCCATTTTTATTAGCTGAGCTCAGCGAACAGATCAACGGCCATCTGGTCGATCACCAGAAGACTAAAGGGCGACGCGGTTCGCATGCCTTCATCTCAAATATCACGTATTGATCCACCCGCACTTACGGCCGATCATTTTGGAGCACAAAAGTTCATGCGCACGAAATTCTCCGATAAGCGCCATTAATTTGCCTTGGTGGTAAAACAACCGACCGTACACCTTTTTATTTATTCATGTTTATGCCGTTAACTGATTGTTTTTATACACGGCTGACGAGATGAAACGACATATTGGCACTCCGCGAACTCCGTCTTCTGCCATTGTTGGCTGAACCAAGGTGAAACGCCGTTTACCATTATTCGTAGTTGTTCGATTCATGATAGGACATGGGCTAAGATGATATCGAGACTCGCAATCATAGCCTTTCTCTCAAAGAATAACCGCAAGGTGGCTGTTCTTTAGTGGACACGTTGCCGGGCGTTTCAGTTCCCAATCTGGAGAACGCGAAGACTGGATTAATCCGACTGATTGACCAAACTGACCTTGAAACCTTTGCGAGTGTCATTTGTATATTCCTCAACATATCTCGACGAGTAAGGTTTTCATCAACTGATAGGATCCAATCTGTTGGTCCACTAGTGACTATTTTCGGTAGTTTTGGTCTAGGAACTTCCTTATCTTCCCATTCCATTATCGCGTTTTTTGTACCACCTGACAGAGTGGACAGCTTTGATACGATCTACGTTAAACCGTACACCCGATGGGGGACGTATACAATTGGTCTGGTTTTGGGCTGGATTCTTCTGGAGCAGTACACACCTCCAAAGGTAGGCTGTTCACAGTTGAGAAAAATAAACGGGCTTAAACTTTTTCGGTTACCATAAGCGATTGAGGCGAATGCTCGCTGAAGTGGAGGAAAAAACAGGGCTTTTTATATGTTGAGTCGTAGGCGACCTATGCCAGATTGGGGGTCTTCAAAGGTAAAAAATCAGTCAGAAGTTTTCTATTGTTAATTAAAATTGCTGTTTACAGTTGAACGAATTGATATGGCTGCTTAATTCGGCCTCCTTTGTCACTGAGGAAATTCCGTAGGAAACTACCGCTAAAGCAGACTCATTTCACTCTCTGGCTCGTCGGTATGACACAAAGTTATTCTTCAATGTCAAGTGTGCGCCATGTGCGAAGCACAAACCCTGTTGAATAAACTGACCGCCATCATACCATCTTTTGGCATGCGCCTTGCACCTTCAAAGTGCAAAGTCCTGCTTCAGAACGTGCCATCTGCGAACATATCCCTTACAATTCAAGGAGAATGTTGTGGAAAACTTGACGTACATCGGTAGTTGTATTAGCTCTGACGGAAGTGTGTCTGATGAAGTCAGTGCAAGAATCTCAAAGGCTCGAATCACGTTTGCTAATTTGCGTCACTTGTGGCGTCAAAGAGGCATCTCACTGGGTCTTAAAGGTCGTGTGTACCAGGCTACAGTAAGGGCAGTGTTGTTGTATGGGTGCGAGACATGGCCTCTGCGGACAGATGTGAGGCGTCTTCAGGTTTTCGACCACGGATGCCTCAGAAGCGTGGCTGGTTTTGGATGGCGTCAGCGTATTAGTAACGAGGTGATTAGAAAACGGGTATTTGGTTGTGCTGCATGCACCTCAATCCGGGAAAACATCCAGCATCATCGACTACGATGGCTCGGTCATGTGCAACGCATGCCGAAACACCGTCTACCGAGACGAGTGTTGTTC
>NW_008752060.1:89316-104428 GCF_000715545.1 Opisthorchis viverrini | reverse complement strand
CATCAGGTGGGCACCAATAAGTTCACTCGTGAACAGAAATGTCTGTGTGGATCAGTTTATTGGGGTTTGACCCCATATGTACTACACATCACAACCATGGCGCACTGATGGACGACTGTCGGCGTGCTGGTGTGGCGCCAACGTTCGACTTCGTGGAGTACACCAAGCTATGGCTGATGGCCGTATGAGCCCATCTACGGATGATATACACCCATAAAAGTTCGACCAACCATTCAAGAAAAGTTTGTTTCTGTACTCGGAAGAACCGGTACTAGATAGAGCGTCCAATACGAAGGAAACCTGCGTTGAAGCTAACGTGCACATATTTTCTTCTGTTTCGTGGTTTCAACTTAGAGACCGTACATGGAGTGCGCTTCATTTGCAAGCGAGCCCTCCCCCGAACGGGGACAAAACATAGGAACTGGCCAGTGGTCAATTTTGTCACTGATCTGAGGTGGCAGATGGACAGCCCTGTTATGTTAGGTGAAATTCTTGTCAACGCGCCGTTTGTCCGTGAATATGTTTGCTGTCGCCTGTAGATCGATTCTACTAGAGAGCAGTAATCCACTGATGGCCAGTATGTGATATATCAAAGAAGACTTCGGCTTACGGGGAGATATGCTGTGCCCAAAGAGTGAGTTACCTCTATGAAGGAACAGGATCGTCCTTTGAGCAAACTTCCATCGTAGAGGGTAGATCTCTTTCCGTCCTGGCTTAATGGCATGTTTGCACTGCGTACTTGAGCGCGGAATACGGGTTGACAGTTGTTGACACTTGAAGAGACCGCATGCACAGCCTTCATCGTTTTCGCAGCAGTTTTCGCTATTTAATGTATGTTGTCCTCATAGCTTGGCCCCCAGTTTGATATGCTTTAGAGCTTGCGTACAATAATCAGGATGAGGTTAACTGGCTTCTCCTTCAAAGAACCCTAGTAATGGCTGTTATTCTCATGACGATATTGCTTGCTTAACTTGTTTAAACGTGTTCTTCGCTTTCTCTACAGGCATTTAAATAAAGTTGTTGGAGAAATCACTCCAAGCTCAATTGCTTTTTGATATTTCCTTTAAGGCAACTGGGTGTCCAGGTTATATTAGCACATGATTACTTGGGCATATCTGTAGATTTTTAGAGTTTAAATGACTCCAGAACAGTAGGGAACATTGTATGTTAGAGTGATGTGAACGTGAATTACTCGCATCCCACAACGACTCATAAATTAGGTAGGGAAGTCCTCCAGACTTCAGAGGAAGTTCCATGCTAACAGCCAGGCCGCTATAAATCCCTGTATGCGTGTGTCAACTTTGTTGGAGGTCCACAAAACCGATAAACAACATGGGAAATTCAGTTGGATCGCTGCACAAAGAAAACAAGACGGTCCAACAACGGGACCCGAAGGACCATAAACCATTTCAATGTGTGACCCACTATTATCAGACAGATGGGTGTCTCAACGCAACGGGTTCGTGTGTCACCCAATGGGGTCTCCCCATTGGAGGCCAGCCACTTGGGGGGTATCTGAGGCATCCAATTCCGCTGTTCAGCATCGCAGCGGAGATCATACTTCGTGTTGGATTGGTACAACAAAATAACGCATTCACCCCACACTGAGATATAAACCCAAGAGAACCATTTCAATGGGACGCTCAATTATCAGCAAAAGACTCTGCTTGAATAATTGATTCACATTCCTCTTCCATGAAGTATAGGGTGTTGGAGTCCGTCACCGTCAGCTTCACAAATCAAACCACAATAGGTGACTAGGTCTTCGATACTAGACTTCAACACAAGTCTCATATCAGTAATCATTCGTAATCTGTGCTATATTAAGTGGTACATGTTTTGTGCGTATTATTGTTTACCCATGGAGCGCAAAAGTCAAAGAGCCCTGTAGTCCGGCTGCAGTGATATCAGTACACTGATTAGTGCGCACGATAATCACCGGTTGACTGCTTTTTTCTCCAGGAGCGGGAGCCCAATACAAACGGTTCAACAGCTGAAGCAGTACAGTCAGCGAATCTGGTAACCACTCAATCACCTGACGGGGTTTTGGTAAATACACAGTTTCCACGACTTATTTGTTGGCCGATCAAGGTAGTTTGCACGTTGGAAGGATATGTGCCAGCGAGTTTTGGAATCCTATCCGTAATGTTTTCGTGCCTTATGGCAACATACTACATTTTGTTGGAAAAGGCGTGACAGTCGGAACGCGCGTCGAGCTTCCACTGGGCGGCTGTACACAAGAAAATAGCGAAGTACTGGTGAAAGGAAGAAGGCCTTCGCTGTTAGGTTATTTATTAGAAAATGCCAACTGAACATTTGGAGACTATTGGACAGGGAAGCAAGACTCTCATGCATCTTGTTTACAAAAACTGAATATCCACCTTCCTGAGCTTTCCCGGATATTCATTGACTGTTGCTCAAATCCAACCAAACGCTACAAAGCGGCTCCACAAATTCCATAATAGATCTCACTTTTCAAGAGAGGCGAAGCGTATTTACGAGAAAACATGCTACTCACGTGCCCACAGTCAGTAGTATCACCGTTACACCGGTATTGTAAGAAAATCTTGTAAGTGAAGGCCATCCAGGCTGAAAGTCGAGAAGCGCCGTACAGTTGTTTTATACCCCATGGAATTCATCACCAGTGTTCATCTCACGAACCTCCAGAGAGCTTTGTTCGATCCAAGGCAGACGTTCACCGTGAACCGATATTCACATCGAATGCTGGAAATAAAATCATCGTAAATGTGCGCTTTAAACAACTACTGCTAAACACTAGTAGCAAGAATTTAAAACACGGATTTACTGCAAGTTTCAACAAGTTTACACTGAAAATGTAGAACATCATTCTTAGTGGTTTGTACCTGCATCGATAGCGGGCGGATGCTAGAGGGTGAAAATCCTCAAAACTGATTTCTTGGGAGAAACTAGAAAGATCTTTGAGACGATTGCATGGAAGCACGTAAAACAAGTCACTTTCATTGATTTCACTGTACCAGTACCATGGCTTTGAGATATCACGGGGAGGACTGAGAGGCTTCCGAGCAGGGCATCCGCTTGAGTACGGGTGCTGCATAGTACAAAACAAAAAGCGACACAGGTTTATTCCAACCGTTGAGACTAAATCCTGCGTGGAACCACTAAGTTTGCTAACCAAATGGGTGACACAAGTATTTATCCGTTCTTCATCTCCGAATGCGCAGAAACAGTGTTAAATTGCGTGTCTACAAACTGTTAGCTTTTTTCAATAGGCTTCCAGATACTTACCTGTCCGTTTGCCAAAAAACGGCCGCCCATAATTGCCAAAGCAGTGCTTACGCCACATGGTTTTGATGCTGAGAACACGGCAACAGTCTATTATCATCACCTGGCGGCCTCAAAACCTGGGAGAGTTTGTGTGGATAAATTATTCGTATTCTCCTCTCCATTGTCTCATTCATTAATCCACTGTGGATGAGAATTCGGATGTAGTAGACGAATCAACGCTTCCCCGCCGAACTCTCATCCATTGATTCTAACCCATTTTCCAGGTTCTATAAATGAATTGGATACCAAGCATTTCCAGATTTCATTTCTCTAACGACCACACTCTTCGGTTGTTTGATGGCTCCAGCACAAAGACTTGAATAGAAATTCTGACCTGCGGGGAAGAGGAAGGATGTGGGATATTTTTCCAGGTTCCTTCACTTTGCGTTTGACTCGAAATTCTGAGATACATGGCAGTGTCTGTCGAGGTTTCATTCAGGGACGCTTCCCGGACCCAATGACCTAATTGTCTGCCTCCATTGCCAGCGAACACTTTAGTTGAGATGGCTTCTTTGCTGACTTGACTCAGCTCGGTCACCATAATGGTTTCTGAAGAAAAATGGCAGTGTGCTGCCAGAGCATTTTCACCACTCCGGGAATGGGCGTAAAAAACCAACCGTACCTATTTAAAAAGCAAGTTGGAGGCAAGATGACTCAAGTGCGAATTTACTGACCTTAAGTTCCGTGGTTTGAACCCGACCTTTGTCTTTCGAATTCCCCTGTCTAGTCTTGGGCAACCTGGCAGTATCACAGCCCTTGTGTTTCCTTAGGATGGCATAGCAGCTACGCACCGAAAGGGTGTTGCAGCTAGACGATTTTTTTGCGTGCATTTGTGAGTTACAAGTTAGTGCCTATGACATGCGGATATCATCATAACTTAGCAAACCCCTTCGTGAGATGGAATCTGGATTTGTTCTCAAGGCGCGGATTCCCGTTTCGAACGGGGCCATGGGGCACACTGGAGGATTAAGTGAACGATTAAAACAAACATGATTGTTTGCAACGTTCCGAACCGTTTCGTGTGGCAACTTCAAGTCATGACACTTGTACTCATGCCTATGCACGCTCACGAGTTAAAAATGTTATGTTGCCGGTCTTGACCTCAAATTCAAACTGGTATCAAACTGTCCCGGTTGAAGGTGTTTTGTTGAAAGCTGCGTGGATTTTTTCATAAAGGAAACTACTCACAGGCTGCTGAAAACTCTTTGACAGCCCACGACCGGTTTCGCCCCTCTGCTTTGGGCTCATCAGGTAGGCGCAGTCCCCGAGTTTCCGTCAACCTTATGATCCACTTGAACCCAAATTGCATTGTTTTCGAGAAATACACTCATTTGCATATCAATTTGATGTTCACGAGGGACTCAAGTGAATCTCTGTTTTATAATATTCTACAACTGAATGTGCTACACACAGGCCGCCTCATGATTCAGTTGGCAGGATATTCGAGATTTGTGTTGAATTTCTGATCCATAAGGACTGTACATCTCAAACTAAAGTGGTTCCCCAATCCCTGTCTATACCGTTCGGTCAAGACATCGCGGATGATGAAGTTGATTGTGTTCTGCTCTCACTGATATACCTTACAGTCACAAAGCGATGCTCGAAGTCTGCTGGGTTGTTTTTCTAGTAATTCGGATTAGGAATCATGAAGCTGTTTGTGCTACTCATATGCCCTTTGAGGCAAGTTGCGAACATGCGCCTGATAGTTTTTTATGCGTCTATGGTGTGCAGTGGTATGGCAGTTGGAGTGGTGTTGGTCTTCCTCAAAACAGACTAAATTTTATCAACCGTCATGTGGTTCTGGTGACAAAAAAACAACTCTTGTAGCACCTATCACGAAGAAAACACGACAGACGCCGGAAGGCAGTAAGGCAGGTTCTATTGGTTAGGCCGTTGACGCTGTTTGTGAAGGCGTATAAAGACTGTTGATCACTGAAGCAGATACAAACTGTTTTGTTAGAATGAGCCATTTGTTCTCAAATTTAGCGCCCTTGCTCATAACCTGCTGTGTGGTCCTTGGTAAGTTCATTTCCTGTGATAATCTAAGAAAAGTAACCTTAGTATTTTCGGAGAACATTTGATTTTTCGTGTAATTGTAAGCGCCCAAATGAATCAACAATCCACAATAGACACTTATATTCATTGCCGCAATATATGTTCATTTAATTTCACATTTATTTTCTTGCAAGGTCAACAAGACCACAACGTTGGTGAGTTTCCATGTTAAAAGATACGCACACCTCATGGAATAAGGTAGATAAAATTTCACAAAACTGACTGCAATTACCTAGTGTTAGACTTCTCAACTCAGTATTTGTTCCCGGTAAAACGGATTTGCTCTACGCTTTCAGGTGCATTGTCCTGAACGAATCTCGGCTGAAAATTCTTTGTTTGAATCTGATACCTCGGCATTTCCCCTCTCGTATTGTTGCCCCAAATACCTGGCCAGTATCTTGGATTGGCCCTTGCAAAAAAAACTCTTCGAAAGTGTAACTCGTTATATTATCATATATACATACCCACAGCTGTCCATGTACTGTATAATTCTGCTCGTTTATGGAGCTGAACACATGATTCATTTGAATCGTGGTGCTTTCCTAAAGGTACACGTACGAATACATCACAACTCAAACGTTAGCACTTCAACACAGGTCAAAGCAACAAGATGAGTATTTCAACAACCGCGTAGTCAAAGCTACCTGACAGTAGTCCATTGCACGCAAAATCATTTCATGGGAAATTCGGAGCGGTAACGTATAGATACACCCAAAAATTAGTGTACTCAGTGTCATATCTGCAAAGAAATTCCAGTGGATGAGTTAAGTAACTATTACCAGGATGTTATATCTGCTGACTCGCCAATCTGTGTTATCTGCTGTTGACCCGTTCTAGTGCCTAGTTGCCGGAGAAAAAAGACTCACAGAAGGGAACACAACAGCTATATTCCGAACAAGCGAGTGCTAGAGAGTGAGTGCATGCGAGTGCAAAAGTACAACGGTCTCAACCTATTTATTGGAGGGACACTGTCTGAACTAGGTCCAATGCTGACGCACGTGGTCTGAACTTGGCAGGAGGCTGCGGCGAGCTGCATAGGCGAGGGCGTTGTTTGACCTTGATCAACGCTGATCTTGCTGCCTGGGTTTGATACAAGGCTGTGACGCACTGCATATGGAGGGGACGTTGTCTGTCTGGTCAACATCTAGCGAAGCTGATAGTCTCGGTAGATTTCGAGCATCCAGTGGTCGCTTTCAGGAAGCTGACCTGTCTGATACAGAGAAGCTTGAGAAAGTAGTGATAACAAACTTGTGTTGGTAGCCATTTGTTTTGCGACAGGGTCACATAAGCATTCATTGTATATGAGTAAAATATTACAGACATTAGCTTGACTGAGGACACATGGATTGCGACGGTTAGGCTGCTGTGCAAGAAAATCTGTCTATAAACTGTTGGTGGAAATGGAGAATGCTTTCGGTGAATTAGTCATTCAGCTTAATGAAGGGTTTTTGTTCTCCAAGCGCCATCTTTGGCCAGCAAACTGTTCTCCAACGCAAAAGAATGGACACATTCTCCAATCCAAGTTACTATTATACATTATGAAGCGCATAACGTTTTTATTGGACTTGCTGGTAAGGTCATATAGAGTTATTTTCCTTAACAAACCGCTTCCTCTGCAATTCGTCCGTGTTTACCTTTTTACCAACCAATCCAGTTTTCAGCTTATTTCTTATTTCATTGGATATCATCAGTTATTTTTATCTACATAGATTTGCACAAACTTCTACTTTTCCTAAATAAAGAAATATGTACACGTGCCCATGTCCTAAGTGGACGATAAACCAAAAACGCAGTTTTCAAGGATTCCGTGAAACTTATAAAGGTAGCTGAATTAAGCCTAATAAATAATTCGATTGGCCGGTTAACAAGGGCCACTCCCCCCGCATTTTTATCCATTTGTAGGGAATATCCAGGAAAGCTTGTTGACCTCCTCTGATTAAGATTGAATACAATGGGTGGGTGTTACTAGCATGGCGCACGCGCAAGATTTTGAAGCATACACTCAGGCTGCTTGGGGGTTCTTAGTCAAGTCGGCCGGACGTCTTGACACAGATTCTAAAATAACTGGTCCACCCAAGTGTTTAAAAAAGTATGGCGACACTCAGTGAGCAGTGGCTGATATTCGGGGCTAGTGCAGCATTCTCTTTTGTAAGGATATGCCGAGGGTATATTATTCTGATTAAGGATGTAGATTCAGGCAGTTTGTAAAAACAATATCCTTGATTTCTGGAGAGAAAAAACACTATGAGTTAACACTCGGATAACTTTCATATTTTTCATATTCTAACCGAATAGTGCAGTGCCTATCCGGAACAAGCTAGCTAGGTGAACAAGCCAACTGTACTAGTTTTCTTTTCGCAAAACTAAAAAAATATGACTCATGTCATTAGACTTGCTGAAGTTTCTTAGCCGTTCTTAAAATCCTAGAATTCTAACTTTTATATCAAATAATTGAAAAACTAAATAGTTCCGCAGCGACAGCGTAATATTCGATAAAACTCCATCTCTTTCTGTATAAATTCCGGCGCTGATGTCTTGAATTAATTTTCTTTTCTATCGGTAGTTATATTCACCGGTTTGTAAAAATATGCACGTCTTTCAGCTCCGTCTATCTCATTTGACCCCCCGGATGGTAAGCTATATGTCGGCAGTAAAGATGTGATCACATGCGTTTTGACGGGCACCCAGACACCGCAAGGAACATTTACATTAACGGCGAAGCCTGACGATAAACTCCTCCTGTCTCTGGACAATACTCATGCTCAAATCAAGCCACCCGCTGGCTCTGACGTCTACAATAAAGCGGGAGAAACTCAGGTGACGTGCAGTTGGCAAGGGACGTCAAGCGGCTCGGCGCAGGGCACACTGCAGGTCACGGTCTCAGGTGAGTTACCCTATGTATAAATGCAAAATCTGGTTAAAGTTGTTTGTAACTGGGTAAAGCACGCACGTTCAAGAAGTGTTTAAAAACTTGCACAACGAATTTGTTTGCATTATTTGCAGTCCAACATTTGTCACCATTTTAGTCAAAATGGTTACAGCGGGATTCTCCTCCAGTATTCAGGCAAAAATCATCACCTGGTGGTCGTTGGCTTGTTCGCTGAGTTGGGCAATTTGATTGCAAAAGTCTCATCACCAATCGAGGTGACGTCATCAATGCATTGTGGTAGTGGTGGTGCTCAGCGGTGGGTTGGTGGTTGTGCATTTGGTAGTGTTGCGCGTGTGTTAATGTAGGTGCTGCTAGCAGGGATGGCCTTTGATCGCGATTAGTTGTTCGGTCGAGCGATTCCATTGGCTGCTCCATTGTCCTGTGCCCCATTCGTCGATACCCACGTGACCTTTGAGCTTGATATCCTCTGCCATCATAACCTGGTCGATGCTGGAGTGACCTTTGTCCTTTAGAGTCCCGGCTTGTGACCTTTATTGATTTGTCTCCAAAGCGCTCCTTGTTTCTCTGTTTGTGAATCCAATATTCGGTCCTCCTTGAGTTTTCCGGTTGAGATGTCGGTCGCAGCACCTGTTATTTTCTGCGCTTGAGGCTGCAAATGCTACGTTTTTTGCTCAGAAAGGCGCCCAGAATAGTGACTGTATAGTGGCAACAGCACACATATTCTTCAGAGTCCGGATGCATTGAATGTCCTTACGCGTAGGTCGATGATTTTCAGAGCATTTCATCTCCCTAGTTTGACTCGGATACACATGTGAGCATTAGGCAATAAATCGTTCTGAGCCAGCGCATAAGTTAAAATACGCACTGCCACATAGTATCGCCCTATATATTTTGCCAAAAAAACTATCGAGGAAAGCAGAAGTGAAATGTTCCAACGGTACTGGTTACCGCAATGCACACCTACATGACAAAGGAGAGAGAAAACGTGACAAATTCTGAAAGTCAATTTTGTTGCGTAAGTATCAATGAGAAAACAATGCCGTTTGTTTTTGACTAACTTTTGTTTGTTAAATTAGGTTTCATCAGAGGTTTATAGAGTAAAATGCTGTGCTTGCAGGATGGCTAGATGAAAACTCACAACATCCACTTGACAAAGGGCATCATTCTCAGAATACGTTTTATTTTGAATACAAGGGACACGGCAGCCCATATCTAAGACCCTCACATACCAGCGGGAGACTATATGAACTTGATGGAAATCTAGACAAATACGTGAAGGAAACTACTCACAAGGTTGCTGAAAACTCTTCGAACTTGTGAGTAGTTTCCTTCATGAAAATATGCTGCAATATCTGGAATATCGTGTGAACTGAAACATGAGGTGGCCTGTGTGTAGCACATTCATAAACGAGCGATTTAGTTGAGTCTCTCGTGAAAACCAAACTGATTTGCAGATGAGTGTATTTCTCTCAGACAGATACGTGTTAGATTTGCAATTGAGACGAGTAGCATATTGTTCGTTCAGTTTGAGTCCAAGTAGACCATAAGGTTGACGAAAACTCGGGGACTCCGCCAACTTGATGACTCCGAAGACGAAACCGGTCGTGGACTGTCGAAGAGTTTTCAGTAACCTTAATGAAAACATACTGCGATATCTAGGAATATCGTATCAACTGAAACATGAGGCGGCCTTTGAGCAGTACGATCGACTGAAGAGAATCATAAACGAGAGATTCATCTGCGTCTCTCGTGAAGACCCAACTGATTTGCAGATGAGTGTATTTCTCTCAGACAGATACGTGTTAGATTTGCAATTGAGACGAGTAGCATATTGTTCGTTGATAATTTTGTTCGTTTTGCATGGAATATGACTGCGTTGACCTATGCATGTCTCTCGTATTTGTATAAGTTGGAGTGGCAACTATCAGTGATATGGAGATGACACTGTGCTGTTCCCTGGTCGCCTGGTGACAGATGTAGCTTTGGTTGTTGACTCATGATCATTCAGTATAAACGTATGCTGGTTAAAGTGAATTTTTAATTCACGGGAAATGCCATCAGCCCTACAAAGTTGTTGCCAGCATCCCCGGGGCACGTCACCGGATGGGACACATAGAGTGAACTTCATGGAAACGTATTTTGTAATCGTATTGCTGAAAAATCACGAATTTTAGGGCATTGGAAGGGACACTTATAACAGAGTGAAAGGGTTTCGTGAACGCGCTTTGTGATTCGCGGCATCCCAATTCACTAAGTGGCACCCGTTTAATTGTACCCACATTTATTTGGTTTGACAGGAGACGCCGAAATTGAAATGCGTTTGCATGGTGCGCAATTAAGGTGTATCAATCTAAACCCAGTATCAGAAACCGCCCATTTGATGTGCGGTTTGCCGCCAAACGTACTGCTTTGAAAACACTGACATGATCGATGTATGGGCCTGCACTAACAATTGACTCTCATCTAATTCACTGCTGCCTCTTCGAATGTCCCAGGAAGTAGCCTATTACTACAGTCTATGTATGCGTATGAAATGAATTTTGATAGGCCCTTAGTGGTTACAACTCTGATTTGTTTATATAACAGCGACAAAATGTCCGGAAGCTAGGTTTTGTAATGCAATGAAGTCGAGTAAATGCGCGTGTTTGTAGTACATTTGCGTTTCGGATCATCAGTCAAAACTAAACATCCCGCATTTGTATTCCCTTTTCTCAACTAGCTGAGACCACTACTGGTGAGTCATTTTTGGGAGAAAACCTGTCTGATCTAGGACTACAAAGAAACTACACGAAATCTGCGATTAATCAAACATTGAAACATGAATACAGGTTGACAGACGTTTGTTTCACTTTACAAAAGAAGTTGAACGCTAATTTTACATTGGATATTTCCGACTGATTCAGAATTTTTGAATGTTTATTCGAGCGGCGTGTTGCAATGGGATTATTATTGCACTGCTCGTGATAAACGAAGTGGAGTGAGTAAACAGCGCGGTATTGCGACACTTTGCATGTCTGTGCTGGCAACTCTGAACATTGGCACTGCCTGCTTATCATCGCCGGTCCCCAATGTGTATTTACTCAGCCTCACAAACCACTGATGGGGGTAAGTAATTTTGTTTCTCGCATTCTCCGCTAGAGCTGCTTATATATCCCTCAAACGTGCTTTCCCTACGCACAAAAGTATATGTATTGGGCCTGCATCAACTGCAGTTCCCCTATAGCGGTAACTGGCGCTTTGATGGTGGATGAGTATTTCTTACGCATTTATCTATAGACCCATGAAACTAAAGACACGATTAGTGATTGCTTACTTAACCTGGCAAGTGTACTGAAAGCAAATCTCTGGCCTTTTGAAGGCATCTATACTATCCACCATTTTTTCGAAAACCTGAGCTGATTTGGTATGTAGAGATTACTTCGAAACTTCGGAGTGATTGACCGTTTGTGGGTTATTTATACTGTTGTACGGGTACACAGCTGCTAATTGGTGTTGCCCGGCGATCGCTTTACTTGCTGAATGTATTACTCGCGTCGTACTGTGATATCAGCTTCATTTTGTTTATTTGATTGCTAATCCGTCTCTTTTCATGGACCCGGCTAGCCTAATTGCGTGAATTATCCTACAGAGCCCCATTTTCTTGTCCGTTTGATTCCTGCTTTTCCCGCCGGCTGTTAAGAGTTTTACATTCCGCTTAAGCAAGCAGTTGGTTGTCTCAGTACTCTAGATGACAAAACGAAAATGTTCCCGTTTGCAGAAATTTCCTTTTTTCGATGTAACTTGATTCGTTTTCCGTTGGCAAAGGGGACGTTGTCTTCAACCTTTAGTTTTTTTGCTATTTTGGGTTAAAATTACCGTCGCGCGGTGAGGAGGATAAATTGCTTTTGCGGAACTTCGAGTTAGGCCTACATATCTCGTTCAGTGGACTCCTAATTTGTTTCATTCAGAGTAAAAAAATACAATATTGTCGCACATCTAACATTAAACTACAGATAATTATGGGGATATCCCGGTTAAGCTCCATCGAATATGTCTGATAAAAAGACCAATTACCACTAATATTATCGTTAATTACACAGTTGAAAACCCGAGTTGAAACGGTTTACTTCTTCACACCAGCGCAGCGGCCACCACTATTAAAGCATAAACCAGTATTCTTTAAATGGACTGGTACTGTCATTTTTAAGATAATTTTTTGTTTCCTACCTGTGTTTCATTTTCCATGAGTTCAACTCCCCATCATATGGGGCTGCGGGAAAAGTGCAAACCAGTGAGTGATGAACAGGTGGCCTGCAAAGTGGGGTAGTCAAGAGGACTTGGGTTTGCAATAATGCGCGCGGCAATCGAACCTGGCTGCAACTGCACAGTATTTGCAACTTCTAAACAAGAACGCCAGAAAAGGGTGAAAACCTTTTTGCGGTCTCTGTGACTTTAGCACTTTTGCTGTTTGCCAATGTGTAGGTTTTCAACAGCGCCTTCTTTGTTTGAAATTCGATTGATTTGCCTTCATATTTTAACTATTTATAATCTTACCTTTGCGTGGAACAGCCATCAAACATTCATTGTTGTCAGTCACTGCAGCTGAAGGAATGCTGATTACTTATATCAGGTAACTCCATTTTGCAAGGATAGTGAAATCTGCTATTTTCATGGCCACTGTGCGATGTTATGTGGAGCGCCTTCAGCGTTACTGCGGCGGATGGTGTACAAGGAATGGTTGTTTATGATTGTCCTATGCACTGGAATTTTGCTGGGCCATCAGCAGAGCATTCAGCACAAAGAGGGAAATAACATTTGTGCATACATAAATTGTGTCAACACTGCCGCCAAAATAAGTCCAATGTGTCTTTATCACAAGGGTGGGTCCTTGGACTGGTTAGTTTCCGTATTGATTACTGGGATCCGTTGTCATAATAACGCCTTTACAGCGGTTCACCTAGATTTTTTGCATCTTATCTTTTGCATTTTATTTTCGTGATTGAGAGGAATGGTGCGGATGGTTCTAGCGCGCGGTATATCCATTAAATAAATAATTAACTAATCAATTATTTAATTATTTATTCCATTGATTGATTGATTAATTGACTAAAAATCTGATCAAATGAGGAGGAAAACGTTTCAAACGGCATTCACTTTTGTATTGCATTCCATTTTATGCCCAGGACCACTTGGCTTCCAACGGAATATTATCCCAACAGAGAGTGACAATTCGGACTCATAGTTTCGCAGCATTCCTTACTTTAACAACAGTCGTTGTTATTCACTTCCTACGGAAATCTGTCAGAAAATATTAACCTTACTATGTAAATCAAAATGGTTTGTTGCCAGAAAATGAAACATTTGAAGCAGAACTTCCTCACTTCGTGAGATAGTATTTCGATGTGGGGTTGATCTGTTTGGCCATATACCTCAAATTGGCCAGGACTTCTACTACTTTAAGTTGGCTGCGGATATGGGACCAATCACCAATCAAAGACCGTAGTCACAAATGGGACAACCTATACCGCGTGACGTTTCATCGATCCCGGTAATTCCATCGTAAACAAATAATACGTCAGGGGCTTACTGCAACTATTTCAGGAGGGAGCGAGCAAAGCAAAGCAATTGCTTCATTCGTGGACACAAGTCAAAAGTTACAGATTGATTACCGATGCGAACTTTCCCATCATCAAAGCGCACGATATACAACAAATGCACCAAGTTCAGACAAACTAATTTACGCATAACTACTTCAGCAATTATACTCAAAATCCACTGTGATACATCCTAAGTTATTTCCCTTAAACCTCTCCAGACTGTTTTCAAGCGAATCGAACGACATTTTAAGGTAAAGAAGAATAACGTACATGGCATCCCGTTGCATTTATCATCCTTAGCAGAATAATTCTGGAATAATTGTAGAATAATTGACCATTTACTCGCAGCAAGATGGAGTCAAACGGCTGTTTCGTAACCTGCTGCAAGAATGTTGTAACGACAGCGCCGAGGAGCTCACTTGTGAAAGCAGTATTATGGCCGCGAAAAAGATCCGATGTGACGAATAATTGTTGTAGTACGCGCAACGTGTAGAGAAGCGCATAAAGGTGCTTTTCACTAATCTGAAAGAAGTACATTCTGCCACTGATGAACACAATTTATGTTACTTTCTTCCCGCTCTTGAAGATCGGAGAAGATGAAGCATTGTTCACTTGCTGGCTAGACGAAGAGTAAGAAACAAGCTTAAATATACTGAGGAATTTTATTCAGCTAAGTAAAAGAAATTGATACGTTGCGCCAAATTTCTATTACGAGGATATGAAGCTACTTCCAGATCGAAGAAACCAAAACGCGCGAGCACGCTACATTCAGCCACTCTGGCATACTTAAACTGGGAGTGCGAGGCTCTAACTTAAAGGAACTATGCGGTCCGACAATAAATATTTCGACATACATGCACCATGATGGACATAGTGATGACATTTCTTGATACCTCCGGCCTGCTTTTGCCAATGCAAGTCGACTACTTACACAGAGTTGATGGGGTAAGTGAATTTGTTTGTTGGCTCACTGACGTACAGACTTCCGACAGGCACTGTCTTCGAAATGTCCGAATGTCTATCCCGGCATAGGTATTGGGGCTCAGGCGGAATCGCGAGTATGCAAACCGTATGCCCTAGTACCCTTTTGAAAAGGAAACAATTGATTGCACATGGGATATGGACTAATGAGGTGCAAATTTTAAAGGCATCAGACTCACACAGGCTAATGAATGTCCGCGCATCTTTTTTCTGTTGGTCCATTCGGCTGTAATAAGCAGGCTACTGAAATATCCGTGCTTGAGAAGGTTCTTATTTTACAGGGAAGTCTGACAACAAAAGCACC
>NW_008752060.1:74823-89097 GCF_000715545.1 Opisthorchis viverrini | reverse complement strand
CTATCCCGGCATAGGTATTGGGGCTCAGGCGGAATCGCGAGTATGCAAACCGTATGCCCTAGTACCCTTTTGAAAAGGAAACAATTGATTGCACATGGGATATGGACTAATGAGGTGCAAATTTTAAAGGTATCAGACTCACACAGGCTAATGAATGTCCGCGCATCTTTTTTCTGTTGGTCCATTCGGCTGTAATAAGCAGGCTACTGAAATATCCGTGCTTGAGAAGGTTCTTATTTTACAGGGAAGTCTGACAACAAAAGCACCGCGTACGGATATGCAGTCCAGTAAAACACACTTAGTCCTAGGGTTTAGACAAAGAGATACATGTGACAATGTTCTTTTATTTATTTACTGGAAACAACTATAGAAAAGGTGATGGACATCTGAGTGTGAATGAGTGGAGAGGTAGTCTAGAGAAAGCAAGTAAAAGTGAATTTCTGATTTCTGCTGCCAAGATCGAATGGTAAATTCGTTTGAGGTACTTCGGCATGACATTTCGAATTAGAGCTCCGACCCACGAGACAGCGCTCAAATTCAGGAAATTTTTCGTGGACCATCATATCTGACATACCTCGGGCTACTCAACAATCGACCTATTCAGGGGGAGGGGTGGAACAGGCCTTGTTGTGGAACACGTAGATTGTTCGTAGTACGTGCCTTTTTATCACTGCCTAATAATTCATTTTCAAAAGCATCGACTGTTGCGATTAATGCGTCAGGAGCTGCAGTCAACCACCAAGCTGTCGGATTATGCAGTTAGCGCGGCTTAGCTTTTCTAACCTTCCCTTTACCGGAAAGATGTAAACTTTTTCACAAATACGGACAAAACCCCTCGTAAAACGGTTTTTCGCGGCGCATGAGCTCATAAGTAGTCATGTTAGACATCCTGGAATGGTTGAAGTTGTTTCCAAATTGCTGCTTCATTTTGTCACAGAAGGCCACCACATTGACAAAGCAAAAGGTCTTGTTGGGGAACTGTAAAACTTGGTGGAACGTGAATGGTAGAAAACGGTGTTTATTTAAGACCCAGTGTCCGGGTCTTCATCATGGTGGTTTATCCTCCGATGCTATCCTGTTCAAGCTTACCGCTATTTCTATAATTAGTCGCAAGAGTGTAAATTTTTCAATGCAATCCTACACAATCCTATCAAGGCCCGCCCCAAATTATTGGTGGGCTGCATGACAATTTGAGCCTCATTGAAGCGATCGGTGCTGAGAATCGTAGCCGCCTCTGGAGGGCCACAAGATGCGTGCATTGGAAAACATCACATCCAGTAGTTTTTCTTGGTAGAGACAGAGTGTTCCGCTTACAAGCCATTGGCCACAAGATGCGTGCATTGGAAAACATCACATCCAGTAGTTTTTCTTGGTAGAGACAGAGTGTTCCGCTATACAACCCATTTGTATGGGGTGAAAAACATGTTGTATTCCATGTTTTCTGCAATCTTTGAGCAATTTGCAGGCAACTTTACCAAGCTTCCACAAATGGAAAGGCTTCTCCGCTGTATTTTACGGCACGATACTAGGAGAAAACCTGGACGAACATACTACTCAATCTGATGAGTCTGCGGTGAAGCGACAAGCGCTTCAAAACACTACATGTGCCCCAACGTTACCAAACATAAACAACTAAGTTATTAAATCGTCTGGATGAACTTCGTGATCCTACAGAAAGCTCTGTTAAGGTTATTTGTGGAGAAAGGAACTCTTCTATGTCCATATTGAGTTTGAATACGCTGGAGAATGCATGTCTTTAAAAAACAGGCTTTGTTTTCAATTTGCGGTTGAGCTGGTCGACCATTGTTCCTTCCCGACCTTCAAACAACTAATTAAAACATTCAACCGGTAATGAACTTGCAAGGAGTGCACGTGGGGCAGCATAAATTGGGCAGTCTCACTCGAACGCAGGTGGTTTGCAGGTAATGCATGCAAACAAAATCAGCACAAGCGTGAAATCGCGACACCCGGAAGTACCAAGCACGCCGGCGCAAGTAGCTGCAATTTGTCTGCAATTTAGTTGCTAATTTTGTTGAACAAATCGTGAGTGACGTTTTCATGTAGCTGCATTTTTACTGAAATGTATCGCCTAAGTTGGTTTCGAAGGAATCCCTGCTGTGACCCACAGAATTTCATCAGCAAAAACTGTTAACATGGAAAATTAAACAGCAAACGTTTACCGGATTTCATACTAAATGCATTACCGCGGAAAGCGTTTATGTGAGCGATTTTTTGAAACCATTTTTGTGCGTTCCAAATGTAGCTTATTGTTAAATAGAATAGCACACCTACAGAGAAATCAAGGCAAAATTATTACTTACCAGGATCAGTAGTTTGTGGCGCTGAATCAGTGCATGTCGAGGTAAAAAAACATTCGTATCTAATGAGAAAATCCGGAGTTCGGGGTGCATGGTGATACGCCATTTTTCTGTTTTTTGCAACAAAGCGATTTCACGCTGAGACGCTTAGACGCGGCTTATAGATGTCTTTCTCTTGTGGGCCCGATCTCTATTCGCTGCAACTTTTCAGTTTTGTTGTGTAGCCAAGATAACAGCACTTTAGTGATGGGTGACTTATATTGCCTTCAACAAGATAAAGCTAAACAGAAACACAACGTGCGTTGGTGAGTTGTGGTTTACACACTCGCCTCGCATTTTGGATGTCCGGGGTTCAAATCCCGGCACGGCCATTGGACGCACTGCTGATGAGCTCCAATAAGAGCGAAACTCGAGTCCAGTGCTTTCCTTTGGTGTGGACTCACCGGAATAATTACGCCGGAACAGGAACACGGCCGTTCAAATGAGAGTGGTGTGGCTATGAACAAAATAAACTGAAATCATTTTGACATCAGCGTAGAGGAAATGGGACAGTGGATTTCCACAAACATCGCAGATTCGATACACCTTAAAAAAACATTCGTATCTAATGAGAAAATCCGGAGTTCGGGGTGCATGGTGATACGCCATTTTTCTGTTTTTTGCAACAAAGCGATTTCACGCTGAGACGCGGCTTATAGATGTCTTTCTCTTGTGGGCCCGATCTCTATTCGCTGCAACTTTTCAGTTTTGTTGTGTAGCCAAGATAACAGCACTTTAGTGATGGGTGACTTATATTGCCTTCAACAAGATAAAGCTAAACAGAAACACAACGTGCGTTGGTGGAGTTGTGGTTACACACTCGCCTCGCATTTTAGATGTCCGGGGTTCAAATCCCGGCACGGCCATTGGACGCACTGCTGATGAGCTCCAATAAGAGCGAAACTCGAGTCCAGTGCTTTCCTTTGGTGTGGACTCACCGGAATAATTACGCCGGAACAGGAACACGGCCGTTCAAATGAGAGTGGTGTGGCTATGAACAAAATAAACTGAAATCATTTTGACATCAGCGTAGAGGAAATGGGACAGTGGATTTCCACAAACATCGCAGATTCGATACACCTATGCATTCAACCAGCAAATATTGTTGAACAATTTAAAACTGCGTATTTTGAATTAGAAAATGTGACAAGCACAATAACTACACAAACTAACGCTCATTTATTCATTAATTTCACGTGACCACATACTAAACCAACGGATTGAAAATTCTGTCCGGCAGTAGTTGCATCCAGTTAGTAGTATTTAAAATTCGAGTTGAAAAAATGGGATGTGATTGCAGGGCTCAAGCGAAGAGGATTTCGCCGTTCGGGCAATTGTGAAGGATGTGAACATTCTTCAGAATCACGCATTAAAAACTTTGATCTGCCTTACGAAAGCATCGGAGGTAGGGCAGTTGTTCTTGTTACGAAAATGTTACCCGTAATTACTGCGGTGCGCAGTGATGTTCTTACCGAATTATTTTCCAGCGTTCCCGAAAAACCATAAAATCCATTGCAAGACAATTTATTCTCACCGAATGCCTTCGTTTTGATTCGTTCACTACGTTTTGTGACAGTCGTTTTCCTGGTTTTCCTGAAATACACGCTTTTCCAATTTCGGGTTATTTTCTACACTAATGTTTAGAAAAGGGTTCCCAACCCTTGCACACTATTGACGGCAGTATATTTATGAATTTATTATTGAAACGATTTAGTGAAGCACAGCATTTAGCCCCGTAAGAGAAGTTGCTTCATTTCAGCTGAACGGTTGTTCAGCCATCTGTTTTAGACATTCTGTTCACTCATCAATGCACACAATCTCAGAATTATCACACAGCACGCATTTTACATGACACCAACTTCTGCAGGCCAAGACTCGTCTTGGTAAATCTGATTCTACAGGTTGTATCTCAAGTACGCGCTGAGAACCCACGGTTGAAATGTAAACGTGTGAAGTGAATCGAAATGGCAAAAAATAGGCTGAAAACATTTTTGGTATCATAAAATCTAGTCATAGACAAATGGCAAGTGGTAATTTGGTTCCTGGGGAAGCGATCTTAAAAAGTATATATGTGTGTGAGATAACCTAATATTGTAACGATTAGATGTTTTCACATAACGTCGCACCCTTCCTACATCATTGGCAAAATTGCAATTACACGGTCATAAATGCCGGCTGCTTTCGGCGCATACAACAACCAACCTTGTTCTTACCACACCTTTAAAATGTATTTTGAGTACTCTAACAAATATCGTGAAAACGGGCAAGGATAAGGCAGGCAATTTGATCAAACTTGATCACTGATGAATCTGGGAGCCGGTCAAAGGAGTCTGTGTTGGGGAATGCATAAAAACGAGTGAAAAAGTGTTTACACCGTTCCAAAATTTACATTCATGCTGCACGCTTGCCACACGAGTTTTCATGGCGCACAAGGTAAGATCTAACCTAAGACCTGAAATTTAGCGGCTTTTGAGCGTAGGGTCCAACGTTTTAGTTCGCGCACATTCCACCGTAGCTTTTCTGGTAAACTGATGTCAAAAAACCGATATCTGGCTTGATTTGACCTTTACTGTTGTCTACAGAAGGAAGGGTTTCACTGTTCTGGATCGTTTCCAGTCTAAATGTTTCCACGTCATCCAAGTTTCTTGGCTTTAGACTTGGGCTTTAGGATGAAGTAAGGAATAATCACTTACCCGAGCTCTATCATGAAGAAACTAACGTGATGGAGCTTATACTACCTTGATCATCTGGATCCCCAAACTTTACGCATCTTGTCAGAGAAGCACGGTTCTGTTGTTTGGAATGACAGCTAGAACAACTAGGCTACGGTTTAAAGCTTCTGTGATCCATCATCAAATAAGGTCACGCATTGTACCAAAAGTGCGCAGTTGGTCAGACAAAGCTCTGTGATGACGGATGCTGTGTAAAAAGCATATGCTGGAAATCCAAAGAAAACCAAAATACCGGAAGTAAATAGCTATATGTTGTACACATGCAATACGCCACTATGATTCAAGCGTACAGAATAAATCTTGAACTAACTAAAGCCCTCATAGACTGGAAAGATGGTATCAAAATTGTACCATGAATCATTTTGTACGATATTCGGAGCCGCACGTTGTAGTGCAGTCGGTTGCATAGAAACATCATAAAGAAGAGATTCAGGTGGATTTTTAGTAAGCCCACCGTGAAAAACAACTGGGTATGTGGAATAATATATTTTGTTACTCTGAATCTTCTCCCATGTTTGTTTGAAGAAGCTGATGGATGGCTGTTTTTGCATTAAAAATTGAATAAATTTGTTTCAATCACGTCTCAAGGGTGCAAAAATGCATATAAAGTTTCAGATGGTGGCTCAAACGCAACTCGCTGATCATATTTTTGGTGATTTTGGCGTTCCTGGTTTTTTATCAACAAGTAGAAGTGGGGAAACACATATTGTTATCCATGCATATCTTCACTAAATATTTCAAAGATTGTGTGTTAATGTTTATTCTGGACATTGCTTGCTTAACACATTCAGCAGATTATATTATATTATATTAAATTATATTATATTATATTTCATTATACAGAGCGTCACCGCATTCACATTGTGCTGATACTTTCTGTTGCCTTGTGAAACTACATTGCACATGGCATGTTTTCTTCATCAGAAACACCTAATTGTTCGTAATTGCTCAAGTGGCTGTTGATCTGTTAGGCGAACTTGACAAATGATGTGCGAGGGCTTCGCCGCCATTCGAGGAGACATCTTCTGTACCCTTTTGGGTAGATACTACCGCACACATTGTATGCATACGAGCACCGCAACCCGATTCGTTGAATATGAAGTAACTGAATATGGCATGTGATAATTTAAAGTTCAAACGTGGTATGTGAAGGATGGAGTCTTGCAGCACTTTGCTAGCCTAAATGGAATAGTAGCTAGTACAGTGACTCTGCAGTTTTGAAGATTCAACTTTTTATTGCGTTGGCAGTGTGCTGCCCTGCGACTTTGTTATTGCCCCGAAAATGCTACAGCTACAAGCACTGATATTATGCGTCGGTGTAATTGGATCCCAAGGAGCACATTTGCAACAAGCGCTGGAGACGTATAAAACAAACAATGAATGTGGCATGTGATAATTTAAAGTTCAAACGTGGTATGTGAAGGATGGAGTCTTGCAGCACTTTGCTAGCCTAAATGGAATAGTAGCTAGTACAGTGACTCTGCAGTTTTGAAGGTTCAACTTTTTATTGCGTTGGCAGTGTGCTGTCCTGCGACTTTGTTATTGCCCCGAAAATGCTACAGTTACAAACACTGGTATTATGCGTCAACCGCAGAGCCACGTAACCATATAGATCGAAGTGACGCCTATAAGAGTGGCCATTTCAATTGCAATTATAGTGTCATTGCTGAAACGTGTGATAAAATCATCTAACCCACGCCAAAATGCTGCAAAATTATTTCAGATAACGTTGTGGGGTCCAAAGTGTAACAAAAATTAAAAGCAGTTCTGCAGTCACTGAAAAATAAAATTTCTAAATGAAAATGAAATGTAACCCTCCATCGAAGCACAGTTTTCGGATCTAAAAGCGTTATTCCAAAGGAATGGACATAGAATTCGCAAGTTGCATGCGCGTTCTGAGTGATACGCGTTTTCCGTGGGTATTGAAAACTGACGACCAGCAAACTAATTGCTTTTTTGTTGGGACTCTTGTGCCGTTTATTTTAACTTGGTCGGAAGATAACCCACACACCAATTTGAGCGTGCCAGTGTCGACCATCGTTGTTGTTTTCGTGAAATTTTTAGACAGTTCCAAAGCAACAAGAATGTACAAACCAACGTAAAGCAAATCCGTCCCATTTTTATATTTGCGGAGTATGCGTGGCAACCGGTTACTGTGACCAATATCATCCCAGCATACGTAATCACTACAGAGAGGGAGTAAAACGAAAGTTGCTACATGATATTTTGATAGAATACTGACAACCGAGAAACAGCCATGCAGTTCGTAGCGTCTGTTTAATTGCTTGTTATCCGGCAAACAAGCTGCTTTCTTCAAAAATTATGTGTTTTAATTCAACACCACCACAAAGGGTAAATGCGTTTAACACAGAGGCAATAATGTGGCAATACTTACGTCTCACGTGATTCATTCGATATCGTCCATTCGTGGGCTGACAGCCTGTAAAATTTATCTACTTTATGTGCAATACTTACGTCTCACGTGATTCATTCGATATCGTCCATTCGTGGGCTGACAGCCTGTAAAATTTATCTAACTTTATGTGTGCAGAAGGTGTGATTTGATTCAATAACTTAACTGCAGGTGACCTAGTGCCCGTAACAATGAGACCGCTACATGCATATAAAAACGTTTTTTTAAATGATGCGCATGAATAGAGTGAAGCGAATTCAGCGTCCTTTTTAGTGACTATAGTATGGTTGTTTCTATCTCAACTACATTTCCTCATACAACAAAACAGTGATTACATTTAATAAGTACATTGTTGTCCAACCTTATTGGCAGGCGCAGTTTGGCGTATATCCGCAAAAGCAAATGTTACAACAAAAGCGTGGTCAGTCCAAAAGTGCCTGACTGACACCTGTTAAAACTGATATTTATATCATTTTATTGACTGTATTTTACACAACACCAACAACATATTTTTCCGAAACCTCTGACGGACGAGAAGTAGCCTACCATAGTAGAAAGTAAAACCTGAGTAGTATTCTCATCAGGCCACTTGACTGAGCAATAAGACCTGCTTTCTGAAAGCTGAAAGCTCAGCCGCGGAAAAAGACAAGAACCAACAATTTTTCGGTGTTTGACTTATAAATATCTACATGTAATTGCTTCATTTTTAACTACAGCGTCTGTGCAACATACCGTAAAAATGTATTGAAACGAGTTCCCCAGTAAACGTTCTGACACCTAGATTGTTTTTGGCAGAATGTAAGTGGGGTGATATATTCGCATATCGGATCAAGTTTTTCTGATAGATTTAAAGCTCAACATTTTGTGTAGGATACTTTCGCTTGCTCAGCGAGGCCAACCCAAGGGTTTTTGTGTGAAAATAGTTTTTTTTTAAAATTTTTAAAGAATTTAATTTACTGCAAACAAGTAACCACGGTCAAACAGTTCCATCGTCAACTTTTCGGATACTCCTAAATTGTCCGATAAGATTTAGTCCTTCTGAGGATGGAAAAGGTGTGCGAATGTTACGTAATTATGATATGAAAGTTTCATAGTTGACGACTCCGTCAGGATCATGTTCGAGCCCAACCCAGATAGGATAAGGCTGGCTAAAAGCGTTTGACCAACTGCAAAAGTTAACGGAAGACCGAAAAGAAGACAAGATCGATTTCATGTTTACCGGGTTCTTGAAATCATTGTGCCACAAAGTGCCCCTCATGCATGATTTTAAAAGTAATTCAGCTGTTCGGTTTGACAAGGTGTATTTTTGAAAGTGCACAATATTTAGTAGGTCGTTTAAAAGAATGTGATGAGCCTCTGGACGAACTCACCATTATTTTGGCCCAACGAGACGTTTCGGACATCAAGATTCTCTCAAACTTGCATTCTTCGAATACCCTCGAATTAGAAGTTCAGAGATTCTTTGACATATCAGAAGTGGGGCTTCTAGCAACGTCAAACGTATAGTCATGCTTAAGTTACCATACTTCGAAATTTTGCAATTTAGCAAACTGAAAGCCATTAAGGTTCAGAAGAAATGAGCCTGTCCAATTGACCACAGCTACGAAGACAACGTCACAGTCAGGTGTTCGGAATTTGAATAAGCAACTTGCTCCGATTTTTTCTAGGCTTCCCAGGTGGATTAGATAAGGGTGAGGAAAGGGAGAGCCTACGGCATATAAAATGACAGAATCACTCAAACGTATCTGGGTTTTTGCGAGCTTAATGATTTGATTATGTGCACAGTAGCTCGTAAAATCCCTAGAAGCATGAGCAGCTGTTGCGTCACAAAAGGCAACCTTCGTCTAGACCCCCGTTTTAATTTTGATCCTCACATTAAAAAACTCTGCCACTTTTATTAGGTGCTATTCAAACTTGCTCAGCGGAAACTGCATAAAAGCAGTCACTGTGTCAGTTTCGGCATGGGGAGAAACAGTGTTTTATATTGTGTCTAAAGGGAATACATAAATTTAGCTTGGGTTCCATTTCCAATAGAACGGCAAGATCGTGGCTATACCGCTGCCACCTTTTTGCACTTCGAAGTTTTATTATCAGATGCCAGGCATTGTGCTTCTCCCTTGGCCATCCCTCGTTTTGTTTCTGCCCATCAGCTTCAAGTACCAATGATCTTATCTTGTCCGAGCTTGATAGGTTCCTCAAAAAAAGACCAAATTCTGTAACTGTTTTCCCTGCTCATACCGGTTTAGATGTGAGCACATCTAGATCGGATATTGTCCAATGTTTATGACACTAGCCATTTTCCCATCGAAGATGTCCGCAATTCCCGCCGGTCTTGCTTTTATTCTGACTGTAACAGTATGCTCATGCCTAACGGTACGCCACACACCAGCTGAGAATGCTCACTGTTGTTAGTACTTCAGCAACCGATAGAGTAATTCCAACGTGTCGCGGATATCTTCATTGAAGACTAAGTGACATGTGGAATGTATGACAGGATACTTATGGGGACACTACAGATATTCAAGTTTTATTGGGCTAATGGGTCATGCAATATCCTCGGTATATTTTGTCACATCGAACATCTCAGTGCACGCACCATTGCTGTTGAGCTTTGCAAGTAGTGAGAAAGACAAACCGCGTGAACCCATTACCTTATCGCAGTTGGGCGCTATTCCCATCATATTCGGTATCCGTTTTACTGACTGAAATTCCTTATGCAAATGAGATTTTAAGCGTACTTCTGGAGTCAAGTTAAGATTGCAATTATTCTATACACTGAAAACTGTCACGTGACCAGCTGTCTAGTCTGCCTCGTTTGGCTTGTAATCGCTTTTTCACTTCATCGTTTCGCTTGCGGCAAACACGTTTCGGTGCAACGCATACATATCGTGAGATTGTGCATTTCCACGTTCTTGATGGTAGAGGAACAATAAACGATTCAGCGATTTCATGCCTGCCCAGCTAAGCATACAGGTAAAGAAGTAACAAGTACTGACCTGTTTCCGCAGCAGTGGCTTCACCCACTGGTATTGTGTGCGTTACCATGCATTGCATATTCACGTATTCTATGTCAAAAATATTCTACATAGACTGCTTGTAGTATTCTTATAATAGTGTAGGTCGGACACCAAGCTCATATGATTTAACATATGCGAAAAATACATGCTATGCAATGAAAATTGGGGATTCGAAAACACCAATTGTTTTAGTTACCACACAGGTGTAACTTGATCTTTGACTTGACATTCCTGGGCTGAGCAGCTTGTAAAGTCATCAGAGAAGTGTTTTCTCGCCTACCTGAACATCGCGGGTTTCTTAGAAGGGGAATGATTGCAGCAAGATAGCCGCTCATTCTTACAAATGCCAGATCGTGCCCCTTGACTAGGGCGTCACCGAAGGTTATGATTATGTAGACCAAAGAGACAACTACGGTCAATCAAGTCCCCTTAATTTGCCGACGGTGTCAACAACCAACAATCTCCTTCATTTTCAGAGAAGCACTTTTGCCCTGTAATACTGCATCGTCCACCGCGGCAACATTTCTCACCTTTGTGGTCACCAACACCTTGAACCCCTCGCCTCGACACTCATCAGTCGATCCATGCCAACGTTTTGCACAATACTCGATGATCTTCACTGATCTCTACTAATCTTCACGCAATTTGGCAATATCTTTGAAGTTCAGCTCTCGAAATGGCACCATTAGCCTTATTTCAAAACATTCTACAGGATACACCAGCAGCCATGATTAACCTGAGGTAAATATTCCTTCCTTCCTTGAACAAAATTCCAAACAACAAAGAAAGCGAACACCGAGTGATGTGAAGTCAACTGGAAAAAGTTTACACGTGAGGTCAAGTAGGTAAAAGAGGGGATAGTTCCAGGAATTCAGTTTATCATGTTCTTACGACTAATTTCAGCAGACGCAAAGTTAAGCAAGTCGTATCCACCAAATGAAGAAGTCTGGACCAAAATGCCGTGAGTTGTAAGCGACAATTCTTGTAACAATATTCACAGCGAAATTCCACCTCCCTTTGGATTATTTGACGGCAGCACGTCTAGGGGAACTAAACCTGGAATCCCCTATGGCCCCGTAGGTTTAAGGCTGCCTATCGCTGCTAGCATTCAGTAAAGGTAAGCACCGACTGGCGTCTTCAGCATCCAAAGCGTTGCCGGTGTGTATGTCGCCATTTCGGAAGACCTGACCATTCTAGAATGGAGGACTGACTACCAGTAAGGTCCTTCCACAAAAAAGGGATGTGGTAAAAGCGGCAAAAATATTAGGTTTACTGCAGTAGTAATTCGGATTTTACAGTCGTTTATCATTTATCGTTAACACGGTGGTATTTATAGCACCTTCTAGAAAACGGATTGACCATTGGGCTACCCAATAACCGTAAAATCTCCTTTTCCTCCCCTATGGCCTCGTAGGTTTAAGGCTGCCTATCGCTGCTAGCATTCAGTAAAGGTAAGCACCGACTGGCGTCTTCAGCATCCAAAGCGTTGCCGGTGTGTATGTCGCCATTTCGGAAGACCTGACCATTCTAGAATGGAGGACTGACTACCAGTAAGGTCCTTCCACAAAAAAGGGATGTGGTAAAAGCGGCAAAAATATTAGGTTTACTGCAGTAGTAATTCGGATTTTACAGTCGTTTATCATTTATCGTTAACACGGTGGCATTTATAGCACCTTCTAGAGAATGGATTGACCATAGGGCTACCCAATAACCGTAAAATCTCCTTTTCCAACTGTTCATTAGTCCGTTTTTCCTGTCATTGTTCCTGGTTATAGGTGTCCATCCTTAACCCAATTTGCAAGGTACGGTTGTCCTCGTTAGACGCGAAAAATATGGTGTTTTTAGCATGCTTTTTAAACGTGAGATTTTCGGCATCACTGAGGTGGGAGGCTCATTCCCCATCAAGAAGGGCCATACATTTTTGGAGCATTCAGCATATATGCGATGTGAATGACCAGCGAAGATGTATCAACAAGCTTTCAGAGGGTTTGTTTGCAAAGTTGAAGCACTTGCGTCTGTCGTGAAATACGTAGCGCATCAAGATTGGATACAAAGTACTAAGCCGTAGTGTTTTATTGTGTTACCTATTCAAGTAGCGGAGCTGAGAGATTTTCAGGTAAGGCTTTTAAACAATGTAGAAGCACTGCGCTGATAGAAACAAATCAGCCGCATGGTAATCAGAAAATGAGCATTCCATTAGGAAACCGAACCCACAATTAAAAACACTTAGCTGGTGGAGCTGCTCGGTAAAACTGTTCGGAATATTCTGAAGGCAGCATCCTGACGGCTGCGGTAGAACAAACACGATGTATTCTACGAGCTCCACGTTCAACATTTATACCTTCTGAACGCATTTCGGTTCACTACGGGAAGATGGACCCTCTTATACCAATTGTTTACTGAGAAAGTGGGGAAAACAGGATTGAAAACTCGTGTATATTCCGATTAGATTATTTGCATTTGAACAGCCGGATGGTAGGTAGGTAAACAATGTAGAAGCACTGCGCTGATAGAAACAAGTCAGCCGCATGGTAATCAGAAAATGAGCATTCCATCAGGAAACCAAACCCATAATTAAAAACACTTTTGCAACACGGAGTTTGCTAGATCGATACCGCAGCGGAAGATGTTGACGTTGCAAGAGCGAACAAAGTTTTGGGTGCCGCTGGCTTCATTCGCGTTTCAGCCGTAGGACTGCTTAGTCTTTCTGTACTGACTTTTCTATACCAGGACAAATCTGCATTTAGCGAAACAACATTCTTGTCAAAAGGAACTTTGACGCGCCCTC
The DNA here is from genome assembly GCF_000715545.1 of Opisthorchis viverrini. NCBI lineage: Eukaryota > Metazoa > Platyhelminthes > Trematoda > Opisthorchiida > Opisthorchiidae > Opisthorchis > Opisthorchis viverrini. The sequence goes on along the minus strand of NW_008752060.1, from coordinate 75,790 downwards.
AAATTCATAAGGTTCTGCTTGGGTGTTGGTGTAATGAAACAAAGTTTTTTTAGATTTTTGATCAAGCTGTTTGTGCGGTCTCCCTGTGATTGGTTTTCGGTTGTCATGACATCCCGAGATGGTTTTGCCTACCGTCAAAAAGTCACAATGGATAATGATAATGCTCTTTTGTCATACCTACTTGTAGTAACTGTATTTTTCTCAGCCTAGTTCTCGGTTTGAGCCTCCCACGCTAGCGTTCACATCAACACAACCACCTAAGGTGCACAAGGTATGTTAACGCTCAAAATGTAGTCAGGAACAGTTGTACAGCTTTCCATATATATAGGGCAAGCGGAAATAAATTTCTGGAAATTCTGACGCGTTCTGGATGCGCCATTGACAACCGGCATTCGGCTAATACTGGGTCATGATTGGCTGTTGGGTCCACACTTTCGAGCGATCAGATCTCGGCTTCACGCCAGACCGACAAGCGTCCCAAATTCTTGGCTAACCTTGCGTGGGATGGAATTCTCGGCCGTAGCGGCACCTGAGTGCGAGCGGTAAAGCGGGATTCGTGTGGAATTCCGCCTAACACTACTATACTACGTCTTAAGTTAATTATGCAAAACTTTGAGTCAGCTTCCATTGGTAAAAATTTGATAGTTCGACGGTTAGTGAACAAAATTATCGACGCAACGTTTCATCTTTCGATCTGAAAGCCGATATCTGGACTGCTTAAACCAAGGCGCCGCAAACATGGAGCCAGCATGGTGGCTTTGGACGACAAAGGACAGTGAAGCTAAGAAATTATCTTTTGTTCATATTTACACCACTATTGTTTGAACGGTCGTCCTCCTGTTCTGGTTTAATTATCCTAGTGAGTCCACACGGAAGGGAGGCACTTGACTCGAGCACTTACTAGAGCTCATCAGCAGTGCATATCCGATTGCTGTGCCGGAATTCGAACCCCGGACATCTGACATGC